>NC_142396.1:21058069-21138069 GCF_059441095.1 Idiotropiscis lumnitzeri
TCGGAACTGGCGAACGTTAGACAATCTAAAATATAGGCTGTGTCCAAATTAACAGGCTGCGACCTCCGAAGGCCAGTTCGCAGGCTGGGTCCTCGACGCCTAAGAAGGCTCCTCCTCATGTAGCCTTATATGGACCGCATAACCCGTGGTGAATTTGGACAGGCTCGATAGCTACGTACAAATAATTAGGCTGCGTCCTTCGATGTCCAATATGGCGGACAGAAGACGTCACTTCCGGTGCGACAAGAACGCTTACGCAGGTGTCCAAATTCACGCGGCCTCCGAGAACTAGCCTTATAATCTGTCCTCGTTTCCATGGAGTTTCCATGGAGACGGGCGCTGAGTGAAGGCTACGAGAATGGAACCTTCGCAGCCTTAAAAGCCTCGCTCTTCTTCTACGCCGTTCTACACTCGCAAGATGCAAACCAACGAAGCCACGTGTTCCGCCTCATCGGAGTGCACTTTCAGATGTAAGTATAAGTTATTTATATTATATAATATATGCAATATTAAAACATCACTCATGAGAAAATATTGGGCAGCAATGTTTGGATATTTAGCTCCAGATTAAGATAATTTTATTAGTTGCGATATCGGCCAAATATAACTAAGGTAGCTCTAAGAACTATTGCATAGGAGGTACGGCTGAAACATTTGAATTGTCTTATTTCTGCATGTTAGCATTATTTTATTTGATCTTTCCCTTATGTTTTAGGGAGCAAGGAGATGACTGCGCGGCTGATCAAGCTGCGCGGGGAGTACGACAGCCTCTTTACGGGGGCCAAGTTCTCCGCAGCCACAGCATGGAGGTAAAAATACAATTACTATCGGGAAAAATATTTGACGGGTTATTGTCTTATTTATTTTCATCCATTTAAACTCAAAATATCAATAAGAAAACGCATAAGAATGGTGAGACCCACTACAGCAATTTTAGTTTCCATTCATCAGCCATTTGTGTTTGAATTAGATTTGCGCTAACACGCAGCTGTTTATCCTAGCACAATGTGCCCTGTATAAATTCCATGTACCCCCTGCAATGTGCTCCCCAATTACTGATATTAATGAATAATATATGAATCGCCCTCCACATTATCATGATAAAACGCACTGAAACGGTCATGAACTAATGTACTGAAGTGCATAAATCTGCATGTTACCCATAACACCAGGATTTCTGACTAATGTTTGCATCTTTTTTACCCATTTTTTCATCCTTTATTTTTGCATGCATTTTTATTTATTTAATACAGGACCATCGTTGAAAAGCTTGAGCTGCAGGGCAAAGTGACGCCCCTGCAGGCAAAAAAAAAAGGGATAATTTAAAAATGAAGTATAAAGTATGGAAGTCCACATTTCTTTTTCTTGTGTGTGAAAATGAAGATATAATTGTTTTATCTTTTTGCTTCTTTTCATATAAAGGATTGTAAAAACCCAGGGACTGGCGAAGGGGTGGCAGGGAGAGCTACTGCCGATACTTGGCCCTGGTTCGAACTTATGGATGGAGTGCTCGGACAGAGACCGTCCATCACCCCCCCTGTCCTATTTGCCTCCATCCCTGAGGAAAGACCAGGGCCAAGTCAGGCCATCCCTGAAGAACTCCCAGGGCCAAGTCGGGCCAGGGTGACGCAAGAGGAGGGGGAGGAGGAGGAGGAGGAAGAAGAAGAAGTAGTAGAAGAAGAGCGAGCAACGACCGAGAGGGAGAAAGCGAAGGAGAGAGGATAAAATTATCAGACTTTACAGACTCGACTTAGCAATGCGGAGACAGGAATTGAAGAGACAGAGGTTGGCAAAGGAGGGAAGGGCAACTGAGAGGAGAGAGACATTTGAAAGGTTTTTCAGTTTGATGGAAAAGATGCTAGATCAAAATAAAAAATGAGTGAAATATGCTTGGTGTTCAAGACTGAAATTTAGATAACATTCATTTAAAAGTAAACAAAAACTGGGGTACTTTCAAAACAGATGAACTAGTTCGTATCCCAGTCACATCTTGATCAGCTTCTTCAGACAAAAGTGAAAAAAGCCCAGGTTTGTGAAAGACCAAAACTTATACAATAATATGAAGACTCCACCATGTCTGTTTTGGTTACAAACTATTAATTTATTGAAAAACTGGCGGACAAACAAGGCGTAAATTAAGTACATCATAATTCACAGTAACTATTCACAGAAAATAAAAAGCATTCCCCAGTTCATAACTGTTGCAGGATAAACCTGAGTGTGTCAGTGCTGTTTTGCCAATTCTCGCCTGAGCAGGGACTCATTTGGAGCATGGATGGAACCCTTGTTCCAGGACCCATGACATGGATGGGGCACGAGCAAGAGTCCTGATCTTCCTCTCGTGACTTGAAGTGGGGCATCATACCGGTTGCAGTGTCCACTACATCATCCATTATGTGGGGGTTTGCAGGGATGGTTGGGGCAGTAGATGGCTGCCATGTCACTACAAAAGATGGGATAGATTTATTAACCATTCATTACATTGTATATGAATCTATTTTTCCATCTTCTGAAATTTTGCCATGTTTGTGTGGCTGTGCTGTTTGATAAATCAGCTAAAGATTATTTTGTGGCATATTTGATGGGATGATTGCTCAAATACCATTGTGCAGTTACAAGTATTTAAATACCTAAATATACTCGTGGTCCTCTGGTATCTCCTCCAGGACAGACACCTGAGCAGACAGGTGGTCCCTCCACTGCACTCCAGCGACTGTGTCAGCCACCTCTTCCACAGCAGCCTCCTCTTCCCCTTCGTCCTCCGAGGCCATGAGGTCTCCCACCCCAAGGCAGATGTTGTGGAGGACGGCACAGGCAGCGATGACCTAAAAGAAATAAAAAGGAAATGCTATGTATTAGCTATATTTGATAGTTATTGCACTGAACAGGACATGATTTGATCCTGAATAAAGAGCAACATATTGAAAGTATAAGTATCACTTATACTTTTCTTTTTTATTTACTTACATGTGGTGCAAAGGTGTGGTGCACCTCCAGGGCGTGGAAAAAGATGGCCCGGAATCTCACCTTCATCATTCCAAAGGCACGCTCAATAATTGAGCGTGCCTTGGAATGATGAACGTTGAAGCGCCGGGCCCCCACGCCCTGCACCGGCCGCTTGTAAGGAGTGATGAGGGGGAGTGGTCGCTGGAGGCACGGATACCCTCCATCTACCAAGATGAAGTGCCCTGGAGGAGAATACAGCCTTCTTTGGTAAAGAGGGCTGTGCCGGAGGACCCTGGAGTTGTGGACTGATCCAGGCCAACCCACGTATATGTCCAGAAAGCGACCCTGATGGTCACACACAGCTTGCATGATTATGCTGCTGAAAAGCTTGCGGTTCTTGTAGTCATGACCATCAGGGCCACTTGGAGGCTTGATTCGGACATGACAACCATCTATTGCTCCAGCAGCTCTTGCAAATGCATGGTGCTTCGCCAGCCCTGCAAATCCCTGGGTCACTGCCTGAAGGTCTCCTGCAGTGTTGGGGAAGTGGATGACTCTGTGGCGAAGAGCCACCACTTCCCCAGTGACCCGGTGGATGATGTAGTGGACAGTGGACCGCGGCATCCCAAATGCTCGTGCCACCACCCGATATGATGCCCCACTCGCCAGCCAGAAGATAAAGACAAGGACCTCTATCTCGACACCCCATCCATGTCGTCGGTCTTGGTCCAGGAGGTTCAGCAACACTCTGAATGAGTCCCTGCTCAGGCGAAGGTCTGGTTGGAGATCCTCTCCATTGAAAAAACGATCCAACACCGGCACACCCAGGTTTATCCTGCAGTATGGACTTCTTGGCTGTTAATGTTTTGAATTAAAAAAAAAACCACGAACGCATTAATTATTGTACTTGTTTTGTTTGCTTGCATCATTCCTACAGTATCACCAACTTAATTTTAATAACTCTGGCCCTAAACTCTCTAGTGGTATTCTGGTGTTTTGCCATATGTAAAAGTATGTTTGGTTACAAACTAATCACAGGGACAATAAAGCCATCACAAGTATCTAAATTCATAAAAACGATTTTAGAATGTATATAATTATATCATTTCCATTCAATATTCGTTCTATTATGAAGCTAACACATGTACTATTGAAGTTATGTTTTGGGGTTTTACTGGCTATGTTTTTAGTTCATCTGTAACAATCACGTTATAACCCTATTGACCTGTCAATGTTGGTAATAGTGTGAAAATGCTGATAGACGTATTTGGAACTTACCTCATTCCTTCGATAAAGGACAACTCTGCGATGGGAAAGCGTGATCCTCCGCTCCTCAAGAACAAAATGTAAATAAACTAAAAAGTGAAATAAAATGAAGAAAAAGTCTGGTTCCATCGTTCAAAATGAAATATTAATACAAATATGTTGCTTCGCCGATGCTTTCGGTTTGGAGCTCGTCGCAGATTATCCATTGATTATCCAAGCCGTTTATAAATCCACCGCAAATACGTATCACCTGCGTCGAACAGCGGAGCAATTATATGTGGGCGTAACGTAAATGTTGCGCCAAGCGGCCTTGGCTCAGGAGACCGATTCCAAGGCTGGATTCGAAGGTCGCACGTGACAGCGTGAATTTGGACACCACGCGCGGTCGTGTCGCGCCGGAAGTGACGTCACGCGGCCGAAAAAGCAGCCTTCGGAGGTTGCCGCCTGTTAATTTGGACACGGCCACAGTCGTGTTTTTTTTTTAAAACCACAATGGTAAAAGGAGGGAAAAGTGTGGATTTAATTGCAGATACACTTGAGAGGCAATTTTCAAGACGGACGTTTCGAGAGAACCTAGGTCATCCAACATTCACTCAGTAGTGCATAAGTGTGTGTCTGTATATTATTTGTCCAGTCGTGGTGTCATAAATGATGGTAATGTGAGGGGGATTCATTCAAGTCGGTCTCAGTTGGACTTCACTTCAGGCCTTTGTGTGAAAAGCACAGCCCGCCACTGATTTTTACTAAGGTACGGGAACGGTTTCATAGTTGACTAATCTACTTAAAAAAGAAATTTGCATTTTAAAAAACAAAACACTTTTTGTTATATATGTTACAACTTCCTGACGCTGACAGTAGACTATTATTAATGATTAGACTGCTGCTATTGATATTTTGGTATTCAAATAACCTCTTGGAAATTCCAATAAATGGTCAAGTATTCGATTTAAAAAAATATGGATATTTGTTTGGTAAAGAACAATTATAAAAACAGAAGGCAAAAAAAACATTTCTACTTAATGATGAACAAACAACTTTGTTAGGTCATCAATATTTTTACTTAGATTTAAACTGTGCTCAGCAGCACATATTCCTAGAAACATTATTGAGATTTTAGACAACTCTCACCCCATAGATTTTATGTCATTGAGACGAAATGACAGAAACACAGTAGCGTTTTGCCCCGTAAAACAACACACTTGAATAAGTCTGTTTTTTTTAAAAGTGATAAGTTGTACAACTCAACTGTATCAGGCTGCAAGTGTGCAGAGTAATTTACAAGTACGTCTGCTGCTTTTGAAACGCAATCCAATGAATCTCAACGGGCTATATGGAGCATTTGAGCTACGCTAGCGCTTGGTAGCATTGCTACCACTTGCTAACCACGCTGGTAACAGGCGCCGTACAATACAGCGTCAGCATAATTAATAAAGATGGCCATTTCATCCCTGGGACGGAACGATTACCGACTTCAACACAATAACTAATTAAGAGTGCTAAAAACATTTTGACTAGGAGGCAGCACCAGGGAGAGTTACGGAACAATTTGTAACTGGATTGTAGATGCTTGTGCTGTGTCTGCTTGCACTGTTATTGGTACTTTTTCATCATTTCTGAGGGGCCGCACGGAAACAAAACTGACACTGACGAGAGGGAACCCGGTGTGTTAAACCTTCTATACTTCAATGAAGTACAACCAAACTCCGTGTGCTCACGCTACCTTTTTAAAAACATACACATGCATGCAAGCTAGTGTATGTTTTAGCATGCACGTATGTGACCGTATGTTTCAAGATAACATATTTGACCATGCCTGCATCCAATAATACGGTGTGCCGTATGTATGTGAAAATACGGTAGGTATTAGGAATGTAAAGATTCATCTAAAATAAAGATATTGATGTAAACAGTTTCAAGCATGCATCGATTAAAAAAAAAAAATCAAAGAATCAATTCACAACACCATGTTAACCAGAGCCGCTCTCTCATGACTATGCTGCAAAAAAACTGCATACGCACGATGCCTTGTCTGCATCGCACATGCTCATAAGTGGTAATCGGTGTCATCCGGGATGCAAAACACAAGCATTGTGGGTAGTTTAGTCACATGGCTAACCCATGTTAGCTAGGGATGAAACGATTCCCTCAAGCCCCGATTCGATTCAATTTTTGATTTTCAGTCCCCGATATCGGTTTTATTTTATTTATTTTATTTTTAAATCTGTGTCATGCTTGGCTCGGTGTGCTTGTGTTGTGCTGCAGCCATCCACAAAAGCAATTTTCATTGCAGTGTAAAAGTTGATTGTATTTTAAATGGAACCAAAAACTATACAGTATGCTGAGTTGCACTAATTCTGTGAAACTATCTATGACTAATAAAAATGATGGTCTTGGGCGACACGGAGGACGATTTGTTAGCATGTCTGCCTCACAGTACAGAGATGTCTGGTTCAATTCCCAGCTCTGGCCTTCCTGCATGGAGTTTGCGTTGTTCTCAAACCGGGCCCGTATGGGTTTTCTCCAGTTACTCCGGTTTCCTCCCACGTTCCAAAACCATGCATGGTAGGTTGATCATACTCTCGAAATTGTCCCTTGGTGTGATTGTGAGTGCGAGTGCTTGCTTGTCTTTTTGTGCCCAGCAATTTGCAGACAACCAGAGCAGGGTGTACCCCGCCTACTGCCCGAAGACAGCTGCGATAGGCTCCAGCACACCTGTACCCTTGCGAGGCCAAGCGGCTCTGATCATGGATGGATGGACGGATGGGTGTGATGGTGTTTATAAGCCAAAAATTTGAAACTTGTGTAAATGTCCACATATATTTGGATGTGGGTTATTTGTTCAAACTAAACTCTTATGCAAAGTAGTAAACATCTAATACATATTTTTCCATTCTGCATTTGTGAAATCCCAAAATGGAAATCCAACAAGCCAGCAGTCAAGACAGAGACTAAAACTACAGTAAATACTCAAAATCACCAATGAAACACCAGTAGCTGTCTATTTAGCTGGCCTGCATGCTCTTCATTCCAGCATGTGGCTGGCTATAAAATCAAAGGGGTTAAAAAAACGGCACATTTTGTGACTGTCCAAAAAATAAATGTGTATCAAAATGAATATAGGAGTTCTTTACTATTTCAAGGTGGCTGGGTGGTGCTCTGACGAATGATAATTCACTGTCAGTCAGTGTTCAGTCTTAACATTGTGAAACAAAAACGTAACTGCAAAATTAAACCAGCACGACAGAATAAGACAAATATAACGGAAATGCGTTCGTTGCTTACACCGACAGTTGTCATACTTACGGGGACAGACATTTTGCTGATTTCCGTCCTTGTCCTAGCTGTAAAACCAACGGTGGTTCCTTTAAGCCTTTTTCACGCACGGTGATTCCTTCAAGCCTTTCCCAGCGGAAAAGGGTTGACCCGCTCCCGGAAAGCTCGTTCCTCTTCCTCTTATCATAATTTACGAAAAACAAATCCGCGTCGTAAATCCTGGATAAACCCTTAATGTGGCATTCGTGTTTTTACTGCAAGTCAGCAGTTTCACTCCATTTAATTTCTGTACGAATACGAGCGACAACAAAAACGTTTTCAATTAAAAAAAACAACAACAAAAAAAACAGCACACAGTCTACGTACATTCTAAAGCCCCAACACATCTCAATAATACGCACCGGACGCTTGTCAACTGGATCAGAGCACCATGTCTGTCGGCAGATATTTACCGACGTAGACCTTAAAGGGAACACCTCATTACAATTATTGTGTACGTCAAACTGTCCCAACTTCATGCATATTTTTAAGAAGGGAAAAAAATGGGGGGGGGGGCATAATCGTCAAACCAAAGACCGTCTTTATATGCCGCCCAGATTAAATGTATTCACGCCAGTAAAAATAATAATGAAAAATATGTATTTTATTTTACCGGGGCAGGAAGCCTTTTTCCGTTTACGCCGGCAGACATAGAAGCAAGACATTTAGTAAGAGTTGAGGTGGATGTGGATTGTATGGAAAGAAAAGAAATTTTGGGATGTGTTGCGCCAAAGCAACAGCAGAGCAGACAGTGAGAAATGTTGTGACCCGTCACTCAGATGCATGCTATTCTTAAATGTGCATCCTCTATCACAAAAAAAGCACAATTCACATTGTTTTACTGCATTTTGCCATGTGAACGACTCTCCTGCCTCTCCCCTCCAATTCAAGGTTAGGCGATACAAATTATGGCAACGTATTATGTTCTTTGGCAATATACAAATTCGATACAACTTTGGTCCGTGTCTTTTTTGGTCATTGGATATAAAATAAAAAAGAAACACTGGTTATTTGATAGGGCAGTGAAGGATTGTATTATATTAGTGCCATTATATTAAGCATTTATGTGAAAGAAGGTCAATCATTAACATGTTCCTATTTACATCAGGTGTTAAGGCTTTGTTAAACAAAAATCATTTATCAAATGAAATTTGAAGTACCGTGCACAGTAATGACAAGTGATTATGTTTACTGGTTTTATATTATTCTCAGGTTATATTCATATATTATTCAGTTTAAATGTGTTGGATTCCATAGACTGTTCATGATTTGCATGCCACAATTGCAACACACACACAGCGTGCAAAAACACAAGTGACAACACTTCATATTGTGCAACACCGATAAAGCAAATCTCCCACAGACACAGGAAAGCCAAAGACACAACAAATCTGAAGTGCACAACAGGGTCCTGATGGCGGCCCGCGAGGGCTTAGTCGCGGCACCAACACTTAAAGACACAACAATTTGAGATTGGGACACCCATACCCACGCCTACACCAAAGGCAAGATTAGGGGGAGACACCAAGTCGTGGGATAAACCGTGGGACCAGACGGGGATGTTGGACCCGGGAGACGGAGGAAGAGTGGAAGAATGATTGCAAACCGACATGAACTATGAAAAAAAATCTGTCTATTGTGAGGGACGCTATATATTGTGAGGGCGAAATTTTAGGAGTGCTCTTCTCTTGGCTGCATTCATCTTGGGTGCGAGGATAAGAGAAGTAGCCCAGATATCTTACTTGTACTATTTCCTGAAATCCATAGAATTTAAAGAGACAATCGGAACAAATTTTGATCAGTTGTCAAGTCCTTATTTGCACATTTTCCTTTTTGAAGAAAAAAACTAATTAAGGGTTCATTCCCTAGTAATTCACATTTGCTTGGTGACAAATTCCAACAGCGGCATCATAGGTGACTGGTTTGCATGATGGGCTCACAGATCAGAGGTGCAGGGTTCATGGTAAGTTAATCAAACACTCTCTTGCCTTGTTGAGATCTTGGGCATGTGTGGTAGTTTTTCTTTGTGTGCCCTGCGATTGGCTGGCAACCAATTCAGCTGGTACCCTGCCTACTGCCCGAAGACAGCTGGGATAGGTTCCAGCATACCAGTGAACCATGCGAGGATAAGCGACTTGGATGATGGATGGATGGTGTTTGATTTTCATTTCAAAATAGAAACATGAAAATAAAATACAGCTTGATTTTCTAGTTTGTTGTTTGGAACAAGTAACGCAAAGTCGAAAAACTGTTTGGATTATAGTTGTACTTTTTTAAAATCTAAAACAAATATAGAATATAGCACGTGACACAAATACGGCTCATATTTCTTTTGTCACGTCATTGTCATTATCCACACCGCTTATCCTGTACAGGGTTCGGGAGGGTGCTGAAGCATATCCCAGCCGACTACGGGGGAAAGGCGCACTACACCCTGAACTGGTCACCAGCCAGTCTCAGGGCAGTCATAGACACCGTCACTGAGTGGGAACTGAACCCACGCTGCCCGCACACAACTCGGGCGAGTGTACCACTACACCATCAGTGACCGCATATTTCTTTTAGATTCCCGGAAGTTGTCACCAACAGCATCTCCTACTGACCAGGAGTTGGTGATATGTACATTGCCAGCCTAAATCCACAAACGCAAACTGCACTTGGAGAAAATTGTCGGTACCCCTCTGATAAAGAACTAATAATAATAATAAGAATAATGATAATAATAGTATTTATTATTATTATAAATGTCATGTTAATTCAAATGAACCATTGAAACTCAAACGTTGCTTTGAATTATGGTCATCCAAGGGCGCAAGTTAAAGTGTTCCGACAGTCAGTTTGCCTTATAGCTTGGGTACACCTCGGGACTCGGAGCTACGGACAATGCAAAATAACTTGATCTTCAGATATATCCTATTTCCTTCTTACTAGATTGGTCAACATGCCTAGGGTCCACTTCTGAGAGTATGGGTACAAATAAATTATTTGTGCAACTACTTATATAGTTTAGTGAGATGTTTGGGGCAAATTGGTAAAGTCCTGTGTCTGTACAGCAGCGCTTCTCAAATAGTGGGGCGCGCTATTATTTCTAGTCGCGGCGGGGAGTGGGTGGCGTTGGGGGGGGGCGCGAATTGTTTTGTTCTTGTTGGGGGGGTTTAACAGAAAATAATTGAGAAACACTGTCGTACAGCAACAGGAAAAAAAACACTGCTTCGACTTCAAGTTGCAATTCCTACAGGTAGAAATTATTTCACCACAAGCGTTTAATTTTACTTCAACTACATTTTTTCTGCTCCAGATACATAATTTCCTACACCTACATTTCCTTGGTAAAAGTTAATTTTGCACCAAATTACCCCCATAATCCCATGTTCTGTCTCATCATTACTTTTGCTGTCCGCGAGCTATTTTACCATACTTGGCCTCTGTCCGTACCCTCGGCTTAAAGATATTGACAAAATAAATGTGTTAAAAAAAATCCTCAATTTTAGTCCATCTTTTACATCTGTCTGGATCTTTCTTTTCTGTTGGGAAATTGTGAAGAAAGAATTGACACACATTTATAACCGCTTGGTGGAAGGTGTAATTTTTTTGTTTTGTTTTTTTACACCAAAATTAAAACCTATAATTTCCAGGAGAGTACCAGTAGTTAAACATGGCATGAAGTGCACTTTTCGTTTTGTCACTTACGTCTTAAACCTTTTATACAATGCCTGCAAGCTTTAAAATGTACAGTCAGGCATACATCTTTGTACAAGCATAAATAATTTCAATGCCCACCCGTTTATTTGGTTGCCATTTATTTTTTATTTTTTTAAACTCAATTCTGATGCATGCACAGATGAGATCTGCAAGTCACATTGAATTGAGAGTGCATTAGTTTTCCGTGGGAGCAGATGCTTTCCAAGTGTCAAAAGGAGGGATGGTGGATTTTATACTAAATTTTAATGTTGTGAATGTTTTGAACAACTCCATTCAAGTATTTGTTGGAAATGAACTACCGGTATATGAATGTTCAAGAGATGCATATATAACGAGAATGCCACATTTCCTTTTATAAATGCATGTAATTGCTCAAACTAAATTAATTTGAATTGGGATTTTTGTATGTTAGTAGGATGAATTCTGTGTAGAGAAAAATGGCTTGAGATTTTAGGATAATATGGACCGTATTCCGTCTAACAATGCATAACAGGTCAATTAAAAGTTGGAGAAATGTTGTGTTTTATTCACAATTGCAGGAGGCGGAGGGTACACTGGAAGTTGAGATTTGATGAAATAGTCAATGTTATTTCAAACAGTAATAACCACTGAGAAACACAAGAACAGCATAAGAATAGCAGAAGCGTTGACTTGACATTTTGCCCGTAGATTTTCCATTGCAGCGAACCATCTTACATTCACTGCCAAAAACAGGCTTTCACCATCACCAACTAAATCCTGTAGTACAGTACTTGTCATTGATATCACATTATTACAAACTCAGCAATGAACATTCGAGTAACGAAATATACTTGAGACAAAGAAGCACTCGAGCTCACTTTACAGAGGAAATTATATTCCCGTGGTTATGTAGAAGGTTTCATGTTTTTTAGACGCACTGCTTTCTCCATCTCAAACTGTCTGTGATCAACGCGCTCCAAGAAGTTCTTCCGCTCCACATACCTTAACAGAGAAAAGAGGATAAGATAAGTGTGTGAGACCAACTTTTACCTGCGCAAATCCACAAAGAAAGGCACGTTAAGTCCAAAGAGTGTTGTGAAAATAAAAATAGAAGGGAGATGCTCATTCAATGTTTAAATGTGTGCAAAGATATAAAGCAAGGTATATGGATGCAATAGATAAAAAAATGGAAGAGGCTTGAATTGAACATGATATTAATTTGTACTTGTGAAAAGTACAGCGGTGTAAAGTGGAAAGTTAAGGCCATCATTCACTGGAGTATGTATTTTCTTTTTTTATATAATGTTTACAAAGATAAGTCAATGTCATCCTGACCGCTGATGTTATATTGTAGGGGAGATAGCAGTGGGCATGCCTGCATCTGAAGGAGGGCTGGGCGATAAACCAAAAATTTACCGTTACCGAAATGTATTAGAATGACCGACATCATTTTGCCCATGTCGGTAAATTCGGTGTCTAAAAAAAAAAAAAGAAAAGAAAAAAAAGTATTTTCTGTCTGCGGCGATGTTCATGCCTCTTTAAGACGGCTACAGCGCGTGTAGTCACGTGACTCATGTGCCGTAGAAGAATGTAAACAAAAGACGCGTTCGTAGCTGGCGATTCAAATCCTGAAGCGACGGACACGGCTGCAGACGAAGTAACGTTAGTTGAAATTGTTCCTGTCGCGCTTGTCCCGAAAATAAATTCGACATCTGTCGTTTGGAAATGTTTTGGGTTCCATAAAGACGATGTTTGAGCAAAAGAACATGAACTACAAAGTGCGTCGTAAGCACCTGAAACAGCGCGTCCAACCTTTTCTTTTTCACCACCCACAACACAACCATGCTGTTGACTTGGAGCTTGTGCTAAAAGTTCAAAGTGAGAAGCAAGGTTGGACAAGTGACAACAGCCCACCAACGGAGGCGACACCATACGAGAGAACGTCTCGGTGGTGGACGCGATAGCCTAGCACATAGCTAAAGATAGAGCTCCTCTCGTTACAGTGGAGCGCACAGGATTTAAACACCTCATGAACGTAGCCGACAAGAGATACGAAAATATTTGCCGCAAACAGCACTTCCCGATATGGACAACATTGGGACGGGAGCGGAGACGTCGAGCATTTTGCACCCACATCCGACTTGTGGTCGAGTCGCAACATGGATCCCTGTTTGAGCCTGACTGTGCGGTACATAGACGACAAGCAGCGACCGCGCAACAGAGTACTCGAGACCGCACATTTTCCTGATGAAGCACACTTGTTTATTTGGCATTGGCATTCCAATGACTTTTTTTTCATTTTATTTAGCATTTTGTTTACAGGCGACTAGCTCCTTTGCACATGGCATAATTTATATTGTTTACAAGATACCTTTACACAAATCTAGGCCTTAGCAAATGGCATTACAGCATCTCGGCACAATATATTTACATAAAAAGATTTTGTGAGAGGTACCCTTTTTCTCCTGTTCTTTGTGACATTGTTCAAGTCATGCAAAGCATGCTATTTTGAATGTTTATTTTTCATTGAAAGTAATGTGTACCAGTTGGTCAAATAAAAAAAAAAACAGTTAATATGCATTTCCTGCATTTATTTTGATTTTGGTCCTCAGGGGGAATTTATCGTGCATTTATCGTCACTGAGGTAAAATTGCCCAATTTATCGCGATATTGAATTTAGGTCATATCGCCCAGCCCTAATCTGAAGTAAATATAAATGTTTTGCTTGACTGTTTCAAATCACCCACAGGTTTACCATTTGAATAAGATAATGAATAAACTTGTCACAGGGAATAAAAAACTGTAAACGTTTATTTCGCAGTTGACATCACGTATCTTCCACTTTGTAAAAAATAAACGTGTGCGCTATTTGGGGTATTGGCCTTTTGGGAGTCTGGTCTAGAGGGATAGTGGTACATTAGTATTTAATTTAAGTTTTTATTTTTTAAGCGGCACGTAAACCAAGGTGAAACAGAACTGGGGCTTGTTTAAGTATTTGTAACATGCAAGCGAGCCTCTAAAATACTTTTTTTTTTTTTTTTTTGCCAAGACTTAAGTCTATGAAAAATTTCATGGCTACATGCATGTTAAGACCAGCATAATTTTTCAAGAATAATAGAGCGTTGCCCCCAACAGCGTTAAAAAAAATAATCTTTAGATGATTCACCAACCGTTAAAAACAAAGGATAAAGTATATAGGAGGAGTTCTTTAAAATCTTACCTTGCAAATATTAGCAAATATTAGGTAGACCAGGTTAACCCGCTCGGGATAAATGTTAACATATTTTCCTTTGCTTTAGCCAGTAGGTGTAGAGGTCTTTAGGCCTGGACTATTGTCAAAAGTGAGAAATTTATCTGAACCAAGTAACAGCAGTTTTAATTATCATTGTGAAAAATCTGACTTTGAGGCAATATAATGGCCACGTCTTTTGCTGAGAAGTCACAATATTTGGCGTAGAGCTTGAGCAACATCTTAAAGGTTCATTGATGTTAACATTGGCACTTATATAGTTGGTTTGCATGTAAAAATGACATCAGCACTAAAATGCTCCCTAAAAGACTGTAGTGACCCGAGAATGTAGTCAACCGGATGAACCCTCTTATAAGTATGACTCTTATAAATGTGAAAAAATGGGCCATTGTGTGGTTGTTCACTTCCTGTTTAGTTTATCATATGTATGGAATGGAATTTTTTTGTCGTCTCAGTGCGCTACACATGCATGCCAATTTTCGTAGGCCTGGGTCAACCGTATCGGGATTGTCTTTTTTATTTTTCCACAGTAGGTGGTGCTACAGAGCCATTTTGTTGCCATTGTTTATGACAACTTTAAAATACCAAATTGGGCCGAAAGACCTACATTTTGCCTTATTTTTCTCCAGGGCACTATTTTTTGAATAGTTTTAATGATAATTCAATAATATGTAATATGAAATACTTATATTGTGATACACTTTTAAGCCATTTGCCCACCCCTGGAGTTGTTGGGCATATGTATCAAGGATAATGGATCAGTTTGAATACATCAGAATACTTAATGTCATATTTTGACATCACTTACAGGACAGCAAAATATGAATTTTTTAGTTTATATGCACAAATATTTGATTAGTAAACAAAATAGAGAGGCTATTTTTAAACAGGCCAATAATCATTTGTCACCACCTTCTGTGAAGGAATAACTAACTCAGCTGATTAATTTTATTTTATTCCTTTTGCTTCGTAATATGCCGTGTTAATATATTTACAGGTATGTAAACAAAACCATATATGGATTTTGAGATTTACTAATTTATCCATCCATCCATCTTCTGTACCGCTTCTCCTCACTAGGGTCGCGGGGGGTGCTGGAGTCTATCCCAGCTATCTTCAGGCAGTAGGCGGGGGACACCCTGAACAGGTTGCCAGCCAATTGCAGGACACACAGAGACGAACAACCATCCGCGCTCACTCATACCTAGGGGCAATTTAGAGTGTTCAATCAGCCTACAATGCATGTTTTTGGAAATTGGCGGCACGGTGGCCGACTGGTTAGCGCGATGGCCTCACAGTGAGAGACAGCATCGGGTGTGGGTTCGATCCCGGCTCCGGCCATCCTGTGTGGAGTTTGCATGTTCTCCCCGTGCTTGCGTGGGTTTCCTCTGGGTACTCCGGTTTCCTCCCACATTCCAAAAACATTTACTATTTTAAAGCACTGCTATTATTCTAAAAAAAAACTTTAGTTTACTATATAATAATTTACTCTACAGTAACTTTTACAATTTCACAAAGGTATTGTAGACACAAATTGGGAGGAAAACAAGATTTCAACCTGTTTCATAGTTATAGTAAAATTTAGGGATTTTACAGATCATCACCATCTCTTACCCATCTCTACCCCTGTTGTGGATTGCCAGCTCCTCAGTGATACCCTCCTCGTATTTAAAAGCATCCCAGTCCATCTTTGACTTCTCCAGTGTGCTCATTTTTTGTTTCTTTGCCCCAATACGACTCAGTAAACTGGACATCCCTGCTGGCCGTTTGGAACTGTAAACACAAAATGAAGATGTTTCACTTTACAGTTGATACAATCACTGTGCAGCATATCAATCGCTGTCTTGTGAAAAAAAAATACAGTTTTTTTTTTTAACTTTTAACATTTAACATTAAAATTTCCACATTACAGACATCCCATTTACCTGAAAATTAAAAAATATATACAATATTGAACATTCATTCATTCACAGGACAGTGACAATATATAAACATAAATAGTATATACATATATATTTATAAATGTATACATACAAATACATATGTCATGTCACGTTCCACACCACTTATCCTGTACAGGGTCGAAAGGCGCACCACACCATGAGCAGGCCGCCAGCCAGTGACAGAGCAGACATAGACACTGTCACTGAGTGTCACTGAACCCACGCTGCCCGCATACGATGTACCACTACACCAGAGGTATTCAATTAAAAGTCACAGAGGTCCACAATGAAAATTTCTTCCAATTAAAAGGTCCGAACCAAAGTCCGACTTCCCTTAATGTCTAGCCTATGTTCACATTTTTATATCGTTTCAATATTTAGTCATTTTCAACAGAGTGCACTTATATACAAAATATTTGGCAATGTTCACATTAAACACCTTTGCCAGTCAAACAAATATAAGGCGTTTATTTCACATTCAAGAAAATGTGGCTCCAGGAACTTAAGGGTGCCACTTCCGGAAAAAATAGTAAAATATCTCCTGCGGAAATATATCAAGTGCTAAACATTGAGTTAACATAATTTGCCTTTTTTCCTCAAATCAAAGAGTTATCAGCCTAAAAAAAACGGAAAGCCTAATTATCCAAGTAAAACAGGTCAACATGTTCAGTACACAATCAATAAAAATGGCTGTCCTCATGAAACACTAATTCAAAATGAGCTTTGACACCACCTTTTCTTTTGAATATTTTTTAAACTTCTCTTAATCAGAAAAAGGAGTTTGTGACTGCCCTGCCAGTGACTTAAATCTGGGTTGGAACGGAGTCAGGGCCATTGGGATTTGGTAGATTATTTCACACATCTGGGCTTTGTGTTTTCCTTTAAATAATGTTTGTGCAACAGCATTCAAGCACTCCTTCGCAACTTCCCCATCACTGAATGCTTTTCTTATGTTTCCCCAAAATCCACGATACTTTTAGTGAACATTCGATTGCATGCCGCTGGGCTGTAAACGAAAATGTAAACGTCTGTAAAACTGCACTCGAAGTTCGATGTTTTTGCGTGCGCTCACCTCAAACTTCAGGGGATAATTTTGCACAAAAGGGCGGTGCTTTGTTTTGTAGTGGCGCTTCGCAATGTTGCGACGGTTTCAGAGCATATGATGCACGCTGGTTTTGAATCGGCTGCAGCCAGAACGAAACTGAATTTCTCCGTCCATTCATTTAAAACAACATGCATCGACCTTGCTAACTTTTTAGCAAGGCATACAGTCAGCAGCACTCGCTTCCGGTGTGCTGCGCAATTGGCTGTGGATCGTAAACAAAAGATTTGATTGGCTCAAATCAGTGACGCCTTTTTCGTATTAACTAGAATTGCTGCGTCAACGTTTGCGAATGTGCCCTGAAAAAAATTAATCATAGACTGGTCATGGGTCCGGTCCAAACCATCTGGTTGGTGATGCCTGCTATCGAGTGTTGCTCAAATGTTTGCATAGAATGATTATCACATGCCTACACTCGCACTCATAAATCTTATCGCATCATATCTGAGGAGCTGCATACTTCAATAAAGTACAACCAAACTCAGTTTTGCTCCCGCTGCCTTTTTAAAAACACAGGTTAGCATGAATGCTATCCTATGTTTTGGCTTGTATGCATGTTAAGATAAGGTATGTTTTGACCTGGCTGTTCCCAATAATACTGTGCGCCCTATGTATGCGTTAAATACGGAAATAGCACCCGTAATGAAGAATGTGCCCTATGGTCGTGAAAATACGGTATTTGTGTGGTTGTTCATACCTGGGGCCAGGACAAGTTGATTGGCTGGAGGATGTGGGATTTTCTTTGACCAGCTTCTCATTTGTACATTGGCTCTTTAGATGGATCTTTGCTTCTCTGGAGTCCGCTAATACTTCTTTATTGACCCTATCAAAGCAAGAGCAAGAGAATTCGCAAGTCAAAGGCAACATTACAGAAATTTAGTTTCAAGATAAGAACAACATTAACAATACAACTAAAAACCACACAAATTATAATTTGGAAATATACTAAATTGTAAGGATAGAGGAAATATACAATGCAATAATGTCAAAATATTTTACAAAAAAAGCATGTTTAAAATTTATTTTGTCTTATTTTTGCAATGCATCGGGAATTAAAACACAGACTGAGAAGTATACTTCTGCGTCTGAGATTGGGCACATCTCTCAGGCTAAGTCCAAGTCAAGTCTCAAAGTCTTTGACCAACAAGTTCAAGTCAACTCCAAGTCTTTAGGTTGCAAGTCAAGTTACAAGTCTGAATATGAGTCCAAGTCAAAAGCTATAACAAACAGCCTGTTCCTCCGAGTTTGCTATGCTGGTGAATGTGTGTCTTCGCATTTGCCTACGTTAAGTCATTACCACTGAACAGTGCCACAGAAAGGAAGTTAGAGAGAAAGGGACAACTTACGAGCCCGCACCTGAGCCCCCCTCTCCCCCGAACCTCCCCCCTCACACGCAAAGATATAGCAAAAATAAAAGCAAGCCACACCATGTAAACTCTTAATTTTCACAAGTCCCAAAAGAAGGGTCAAGAGTCAAGTCCCAAGTCTTCAGTGGACGAGTCTAAGTGTAATTGTACGTCTAAAATATTAGCGGCTTCAGTCGCTCTACGAGTCTGAGTCTGGTTTGAGAGTCCCCATCGCTGCTTTTAAGCATAATTAATGCAAACATTTTGGAAAAACTAATTTAAGACATTAAGGACACATCAAAACGGTCTTGCACACAGGAAAGAAAAGTCCCCTCATCCAATATACCAACACACCAATAGTTATTGGTTAAAATGCAACCTTAAATTATTAAAATTTGAATAAAATACATACATGTCATTTATAAAAAACATCAATTACATTATGTTAAAAAAATATTTCATGATGTGATGGTACTGTTTGAGTGATTCCTGAATATATTTTATGTCTCACTTATATTCAAACATCAACTTTAATAATGCATCATGTTTTATACATTTTCTTTGGCTTTTTTGTGACAGCATAGGCCGATGAAAATAGCTGACAAACCAAGTGTTTTTTTTTTCCATGAAAGCAACCTACAATCGAATGTGAATTGTTTAGTAACCCACTCTTCGGACAGAGAATTTGTATTGTATTGTAATACGGAGTGGGACAAATGTACTATTAACTAAAAAATAAACTTCCCATCCACTATCTGAATTGCTTCTCCCCATGAGGGTTGCGGGTGTGCTGGAGCCTATCACAGGGATCATCGCGCAGTAGGCGGGGTACACCCTGAACTGGTCGCCAGCCAATCGCAGGACACACATAGACAAACTACCATCCGCGCTCAAACTCACACCTCGGGGCAGTTTAGAGTGTCCAATCAACCTGACATGCATGTTATTGGAATGTGGGAAGAAACCGGAGTGCCCGCAGGAAACCCACGCAGGCACGGGGAGAACATGCAAAGTCCACACAGGAAGGCCAGGGCAGGAATCGATCCCACGACCTCTGCACTGTGTCACTGATTATTAATCATAAAAGCCTTGATTTTCCTCTTTACCACTCTACATTTCTCTTATGTCTACTTTTCAAGCCGTTTGTGATATATCCTGTTATGTACGTACCTATGTTTAAAAAAAAACGAAAAAAAAAAAAAAACGAAACATCTTTAGTGGGATAATGACATTTTGTACCTGACTTCTTCTCCAGCAAAATCAAAAACTTTAACGATAGTGACTTTTCCTGCATCCAACTCCTGGGATTCAGTTCTCATACATACACTGGAAGCAGAAGAAGTCTAAGGAATAAGAACAACAGCTAGTTGAAAACTAATGAGTAGTTCAACATTTTATGAACAGATTGAGCGAATTTTTATTACAAAATAAAAAAAAGATGAAGACAAATAATATTGAAACAATGCATACTCAACACTATAACAAATGTACAACAACATAAAACACAGTGAACCTGTTCACATTCTTAAGTGTTCTAGCAAGTACACGACACTCAAAAGATCCATGCCTGCCTGCAGGTTGCTGCTGCTCCGTCAGCCGCAATCTGCCTTCTGAGAGTTGACACGGCGTTAGCGTAAGTCAATGTCTGAACTTCAGACAGACATACTTCAGACTCTGTTGGGGTTTGTGTGCACATTCTTGGTCTTGTCCGCTTCAGCCTGTGTCATTGGTGAAGAGATCCATACGGTATTTTTGATTTTGTGCAGGTGATCATATGAGCTCAAATTTGATGTCAATAAATCGAAACTATTGTGCAGAACACTTTTATACTTTCACAGGTTGAAGTGGACAAGAGTAGTCATGTGCATTTGTTTTTGGTGGTGATCGGTCGCCGTTTTAGACATCAGAACGGACAAAGCGAGGAATATTACAACACTTGCTTCCCTGCTGTGAAGTAGGCTGCAGAGACCGGGAAAAAAAAATTACAAGCCGAGCTCCAAAATGGGGCATGCCAATTTGTATATCTCATAGCAAAAAATAAATAAATAAACAAACATTTACGCGGTGCGATATTCCTGTTTGATTTGTCCCAATGATCCTGCCACTGGCAGGGTCACCCAGGGCAAACGGGTCAGAGGTGGGGGAACAGACCAAGGACTGCTCAAACAGGAATACGAATTCTGGACCTCATCTTCCCTTGCCCAGCATGTCATCATGGCCCCCCACGAGAGCCAGGCTTGGGGGAGGGGCTCATTGGCAAGCGCCTGGTGGCTGGGCCTGCACACGCAGGGCCCGGTTGGCCATAGCCTGAAGAGGTAATGTGGGTTCATCTTCCCAAGGGCTCACCACCTGAGGGAGAGGCCAAGGGGATCAGGTGCAGTACGAGTTGGGTGATGGCCGAAGGCAAGGGCATTGGCAGTCTGATCCCCGACTGCAGAAGCTGGCTCAAGTGACATGGAAAGTCACCTCTCTGGTGTTAATCCTTGAAGCGCTGGTGGTGACTGCATCGTTTTGCGATTTGATTTTAAAACGTTAATAAACGGGTGTTAAATATTGCAACATTACTAAGTTACCTCTGGTTTGGTGTGCGATAGCGATGAGGTCATCGATGCTTTGGGCCCGGGGGCAACATCGGACAAGAAACGAGCCCAGAGGTCATCTGATTGTTTCTTTTTTCCAGCTTCCTCATTATTTTGTATTTGTGTCAATTTTTTCACATCTTCAGTATCACCTCCATTCTTCCCCTCTTGGTCTACTTTTGGTGCTTGTTTTGGCCTCTTTCTGCGGAGAATAAAAGTTATTTGATAACGGTAAACAAATACTAATATACAAACTATTGTTCAAAAGTTTTATGGGGTTTTATTTGTAATCCTAAAACAACACCGCATTACAATATCGAGCCTGTGTTTCTCTTTCTGATTCCCATTATTATTTTTTTGAACCCACACACAACCATAGTTCAGCACCCGTGGCTCCACAACATTAATACATATACATCTCCCCAGTATATCCCCACGATTTTTGAGTTAAAAAAAGATATTCTTTCTTTCAATGCAATTGAAAGGGTATCAGTTCGTGGATTTCTGCTTTTTGTGGGCCGGCCCGATTCCGATTAATTCCGGATTTGTACAACAAGACGAGAGTCAAATTAGCAACGGCTTTGTCAGCAGCCACCGATGCGCTATCTGACCGTTACGGCACTTTACATCACTGCCGAGTGGGACATTAAATGCAACATTATTCAGACACGGCTGCTCGAAAGTCACACGAGCGATGATTTAACCACAAGTCTGAAAGAAATTGCGGAGGATGGAAATTAGTGCGCCAAACTACACCGGTTTGATTTTATTTATTTATTTAAAAATATTTTGGAGTTATACAATACACTTCAATACATCTTTATTTGTATACAAAGTACAGTGGTTTAAAAAAAATATTGAAGGGATAAAGTGTTTATTTTCTGCCTATACTGAAAATACAGTCAACCACTCAAGATGATTCACTACTGTATTTGGATGAGTTTTGAGTTACGACGATTCAAATCTTAAAAACAATGATGTTTCAAATAATACACTATTAAGAAAGATAATTGTTTTTTTAAGTATACTCAACTGATAAATATGCATTACAGCAAAATATTTTTAATTTTATATATAGAATAAATAAATGTTATAATAATTATTTTAATATTTTTTACATACCATATATAGCCTATATCTTTAACCCAAGAGTTTAAGTTAAAGGTACTGTTTTTGTTTAATAAGGTAATGGTGCTGAAGATATACTTCACAAGATAAGTATAGTCGAACTTTTATTTTCTAAGGAGCTGTTTATTTGTCAAATATGCTGTAATCTGTTGCTTAAAATGCACCACAGAGGGTGGGTCATTTCTCAGATCATTTATTTTGTATTCGTACAATATTCTAATTTGTTTTCATGGTGCACTTTTTTTTAACGTTTAAGTATGCACAGCGGAAAATTAGTCAGGTATTGCTGAAATAGATTTAATTAAATGTAAAATGTTCACTTTTGTGTTTAAACAAATGTAAGTAGCTTCAATAAACTATAAATTAAAAAAAAATTGTATCGAAAAAATATTGAAGCGTGAAACTAATGTATCGAACAGAACCGTGAATTTTGTGTATTGTTACACCCCTAATAAATAGTGCTTTTCTTTAAAAATAAAATAATTCAATTCTTTTTACATAGATGTCATATCATATCAATAAATTCATTGTCCCTTAGCAAACCGAATGATTAAAAAATATTTTTGAGATCTACTCAGTACTCTGTGGTGGAAATATTATTGATGAGATGATAAATATTTAATATATGTTCAACATTGAACCGCTTCATTATAGGTCTGGGCGATATGACCTAAAATCAATATCGCGATAAATTAAGCAATTTTACCTCGATAACGATAAATGCACGATAAATCTCCGCCCGTGGACCAAATCAAAATAGATGCAGGAAATGCATATTAACTGTTATTTTATTGACCAAATGGTACACATTACTTTCAATGAAAAATAAAAGTAAAAAAATCATTTGTATAAACATTCCAAATAGCTTGCGTTGCATGACTTGATCAATGTCACAAAGAACAGGAGAAAGGGAGTACCTCTCCCAAAATCTTTTCGGCAAATAGATTGCGCCAAAGTGCTGTAATGCCATGTGCAAAGGCCAAGATTTGTGTAAAGGTCTCTTGTAAACAATATAAATAATGCCATGTGCAAAGGAGCTAGTGTGGTCGGCAAATAAAATGCTAAATAAAATGGGAAAAAAGTCAATGCAAATAAGTGCACATCATCGGGAAAATGTGCCGTCTTGAGTACTCTGGTGCGCAGTCGCCACTTGTCGTCTATGTAGTGCACAGTCAGGCTCATACAGGGATCCATGCTGCGACTCGACCACAAGTCAGATGTGGATTGCAAAATGCTTGACGTCTCCGCTCCCATCCCGATGTTGTCCATATTGGGAAGTACGGTTTGCGACAAATATTTGCGTACCTCTTGTCGGCTACTTTCATGAGGCGTTTCAATCCTGTGCGGTCCACTGTAACTAGAGGAGCTAAATCTTTAGCTATGTGCTAGGCTATCGCGTCCACCTCTTAGACGTTCTCTCGTATGGTGTCGCCTCCGTTATGGGCTGTTGTCCCTAGTCGAACCTTGCTTCTCCCTTTGAACTTTCAGCACAAGCTCCAAGTCAACAGCATGGTTGTGTTGTGGGTGGTGAAAAAGAAAAGGTTGGACGCGTTGTTTTGGGTGCTTACGACACACTTTGCAGTTCGTGTTCTTTGCTCAAACATCGTCTTTATGGAATCCAAAACATTTCCAAACGACAGATGTCGAATTTCTTTTCGGGACAAGCACAATAGGAACAACTTCAACTAACGTTACTTTGTCTTCAGCCGTGTCAGCCGCTTCTTGATTTGAATCGACAGCTACGACCGCGTCGTCTGTTTTTTTATTTTTATTATTATTATTTTTTCAGCTGGGTGGAGTCACGTGACTACAGCCGCTGTAGCCGTCTTAAAGGGGCATCAACATAGCCGCAGACAGAAAAGACTTCTTTTTTTTTTTAAACACCGAATTTACCGACATGGGCAAAATTATGTCGGTCATTGTATTAAATTTTGGTAATGGTAAATTTTCGTTTTACCCCCCCAGCCCTACATCGTCATGATGACGTCGTTTAAGTGTTCCGGTCTGAGAGCGTCTGCTAAATTGCTATTGCAGCTGTCATCTTATATTATGTCTCGATACGTATTGACTGAAATAGAATATTTCTGTTCATAGCGGTTGGCTCTCCGCCCTAACGCGGTTCTAAAACGCGGTTCTAACCAGACATCTGTGAAAAGTCGACTGTAGACCTATGTACATATTTAGTCTCCTTTATGACACTGTATTTCACTTTTACGATTAGCACGCATAGTGACCCCTCATTTGCCTCCTCGTTTAAATTGCTAATTGTTAGTGGGGTCGTTTATTTGTAATCACGCAACTCGTTGCTGCTGCTGTGCACGGACTTGCATGCAGTAGAAATAAAGACTGCTGCGGCGCTAGATAGCTCGGCATTCAAGCAGTGGCGAAATAACTTACTACCGGGACTACGCACGACTGCGTAACGCTTTTTTTTATTTATTTTTTTTAATCAGTACGGCGCTGGTTCGTGTGACCTGCTTCACAAACCGCAGCTATGACAATCTTGAATCGCGTTGTCTGAGATTGCGATTCTGGTCCCAAAACAATACATCGTTCAGCCCTAATACTGTATATAGACCAGGGGTGGGCACCAAATTGTCCAAAGGGGACACATGGGAAACTTGTGTTCAAGGCCAGATCAAAATGCTGAGCTCAATTCAATATTAATGTAACACAATTTAAAACCATTCCCTGGCACTTGGTTGACAACCTGAATTTTAAGCCTCCCAGCCTGGAGACATACAGTAGGCCTTTGAGTTCAGCTCATGAAAAATGGGAGCAAAAAAATCAATTTCCACTTAGATTTTTGCTCCCACTACAACACTAATTGTGCAGATGCTGCAGAGAATTTGTGAAAATTATTCCAGCCAAACAGGTCTTTTGTGTAGTTAAATGTAGACTGTTGAGTTCAGCTCATGAAAAATAAAGATAAATGAAAGTGTTGGGTTTAAAGAGTAGTAAGACAACCTTTGTCGCCAGGGCTGTCCAACTCCTCATTTCAACCACTTGAAAGTTGAGGAATGTGCATCAAATGCCTGTTTGGAACATCTCACAGGTGAACTGGCTAATTTGAAGCTGGTGCGCGTCATGATTGGGTTTAAAAGGAGTTTCCCTCATTTGTTCAGTCATTCACAAGCAAAGAAGGGGCGAAGTGAGTGACAAAATCATCGAACAGTTCAAGGACAATGTTCCTCAATGGACAATTGCAAGAATTTTGAGATTTCATCATCTACTAGTGATGGGACGAGCAACACTGGTCCATCAGCACTGTGCGGAGTACGCAAGTGTGAAACCCCGTGTTGGTGCATGTACCGGTTTACATTAACATTAACAAGGACCTTTGGATAAAATTCAACGCGGGATTCTAGTTACAAACACTTCGACATTTTACTTGCCGATGTTTTGTCGTTCTTGTGCTGAGCGAGCCATGCTCGTCAGATGTCTTAGCACGCTCCGCTCAAATTCTGAACACAGCTGTTTATTATCCGCTTATCCAGCTCGACTCAAACTGAGCGCCACCATTTGATTAACGTTATCAGTTTCTGAACAGAACACTGTTCAAAAGTGCTGTTCAATTATTAATGTGGATGAGCCTGGCAGATACAACAAGGGAAGATGTTGGGATGATGTGCAGCTAATCAGCTCACGGGGTAAATGCACTTGTGCTCTCATTTGGTTGAGTTAGCGGCCGCAAAGCAATCACGCGTCCACGTTCACGCAGCAGATCACGCAGTACTGATTAAAAAAAAAAAAATGTCGGGCAGCCACTCTTTGTCCCGGAAGTAATTGCTTTCACCACTGCTTGAGTACTCGGTGCCAAGCTATCTTGCGCTGCTGTATTATAAATAAATCTTAAATATTTTGGAAAAATCCAGGAAACAGCGAAACAAATGTGGCAAGGGATTACAATACAGTGCTGTGGAAAAGTATTTGCCCCCTTACTAATTTCTGTTTTTTAGTGCTGTCAAGTGATGAATTTATTTTAACTAATTAATCACATAAAATTCCATGATTAATCACATTTTTCAAGTACTATTTTTTGTGAAGCTTATAACAGATATTTACTTGAATAGTATCTTGGAATCGATGCAAAATAACCAAATATGAAGTATATTTAATTCAAAGACTGTTCTAATAGCTTTCTTGGATTCTTGAATCCGATCTAAATGGAGACATCTTTGCAGACATTTATTTTTGAAACATTTCTCAAAACTGGCCACAAGCACCACACTCCAGCAGTGTTGATTTGCAAGACCCGGTGGTAACTTAAACACAGTGTTTCGTTCTGAGACGTGCTAAAGACAGCTAATATGGCACAATATTTGCAAAGCATGCAAATTATTTTTTTAGTAAATCAAACTGAGTTAAAATATTTAACCGAGTTAAAATGTTTTGGATTAATCACCTGAGTTAATGCTTTAATTTTGACAGCCCTAGTTTTTTTTTTTTTTACATATCACTTATCAATCACAATGGTTTCATTTTATCAAACTAATTTTAATATCACACTGAGACAACCCAAGGATATATAAAATGCAGTTTCTAGATGATGATTTTATTTACTAAGGGGGCAAAACAATACAAACCTATCTGGCTGTATATGAAAGAAGTAATTGCCCCCTCAAATAATAGCGAGTTCTGCCACCTTTGGCAGCAAAAACTGAAATCAAACGTGAGCAGAAATATGTGATGAGTCTGTCACAACGCTGTGGAAGGATTTTGAACCGCTTTTCTTTGCAGAATGATTTCAACACTGCCACATTTCAATAGAATTTCTTTGGATCGTGGATGATGCATTTAATGTTGAAATTTTGTAGGCTATTTCACTTTGTCAGCCAAATTCTATTTAAGTAATTTGTTGCTTCAACAAAGTTGGAGGTTGGGTGTTGCCTGTGAAATTGAACTTAGCTCTCCCAAAACTGTGGTGAGTCACAGTAGCTTGATGATTTAACAAAGGGGGGCAATTACTTTTTCACATCGGGCCAGAAAGGTTGGTATTATTTTCCCCCTTGGTAAATAAAATCATCACCTAAACCACAGGTGTAAAACTCCAGTCCCGGAGGGCCGCTTTCCTTCAAGTTTACCATCTCTCTTGGCTGCAATACACCTTACTCAAACAAGCAGGATACTTTTCAGGCTTTTTCAGAACTTGCTTATGAGTTGGTCATTTGAATCAGGTGTGTTGCAGCCGGGAGAGATTGTAAGTATGAAGGAGAGTGGCTCTCCAAGACTGGAGTTGAACACCTATGATCAGCATTTTATTTATTCTTGTGCTGTTTCAGTGTGATATGAACATTGGCTTGATGAAATTAAACCTTTGTGAGTGAGAAATATGCAAAAAACACAAAAATCAGGAAGGGGGCAAATATTTGTTTTCACAGCACTGTATGTTTATACTAGATATGTTGATTATATTTATACAATTGATTTTATTAATGGTTGGATGGAATTTATTAATTTATCTATAACACGACAAATTGTGTTTCAAACCGGTCCGAAATTAAGAATCAAATCTTAACTTTGATGGATAGGTCAAGTCCCATTGAGCAATCCCACAAATTCTTAACTTCCGCAGCCAACTCAACCAACCTCAAACTGCAGTCTTTCTTCTTGACCCTCTTCTTTGTCATGCTGTCGGGGTGAGGCACACTTTCATTTTCATCTAAGGGGTCTTCCTTTTCACACTCATTGATGTCATCCTCGCTGACATTATCATCTGAGGAGAAACACAAAAAGGATAGAAATGGAATGCCATTTGATATAAAACACTGTACAAGAACAACACATTTAAACCACAAATGCACTCCATAGTCCTTTCATTCAGATGCAAGAAAAAAAAAAGAAAAAAAAAAAATATATATATATATATATGGTTTTTTTTGCAGACAAAAGTCTGGTTACTTGCACTCGTCAAATGTAGAGTTTCAATAAAAATTTGTACGCTTTTAATACCACTTTTGCTGTTGAAAAGGATTACACATTGACCATTGAATGAGCCCATTCGATTGAGGCCAATAATGGATGGTGCAGTCCGATGTGATAACTTTCATACTGCTACTTAATCTATTAAATTGATTTTATTATAACTATGACACATTTTATGATATTCAAATGAAGTATTACCATATTGTTTTCCAAAATAGCTTATGAAAATGTAAATTCAAAGTGACTAGGTTTATGACCAGATTGGTTTTATATGCAAGAACGATTTGGTAAGCGGGCGGCACGGTGGCCCGACTGGTTAGCATGATGGCCTCACAGTGAGAGACAACATCGGGCGTGGGTTCAATCCCGGCTCCGGCCATCCTGTGTGGAGTTTGCATGTTCTCCCCGTGCCTGCGTGGGTTCCCTCCGGGTACTCTGGTTTCCTCCCACATTCCAAAAACATGCATGTCAGGCCGATTGAACACTCTAAATTGCCCCTAGGTATGAGTGTGAGCGCGGATGGTTGTTCGTCTCTGTGTGCCCTGCAATTGGCTGGCAACCAGTTCAGGGTGTCTCCTGCCTACTGCCCGAAGATAGCTGGGATAGGCTCCAGCACCCCCCGCGACCCTAGTGAGGAGAAGCGGTACAGAAGATGGATGGATGGATGATTTTGTAAGCACACACCAATACAGTAGAACATCAAGTTATAAACTTTTTTTCCAAACGCAAAATGTTTGGAGAAAAATTACCTATGTTTATGTCGTATTTACTGGATTCAAACGATCTTTGCAGGGACGAGCGGATGGATCTATGATGTGCTCCTTCACACTGTATGCTATAGCCCTTTACCACAGATATTAGCAAAGGACTTTACATACACACAATCGACATCCCCTGATCTTAACCCCCAGGAGGGCAAAGAAAAACTCAAAATCCCACTAGGGGAAAAGTGAGAAACCTTGAGAAGGGACGACAGATGGGGGAATCCCACTTCCAGGATGATCAGACTGTGATGGATGCCAAGTGGGCAACAATTGACACATAAAATGATGTTATACAATGTTAGTTGAAATAACGTGAGAGTCAATCAAATGGAACGCTGCAGCGCAAGGCTTGAAATAAATTGGTTTTGCATCCCGGTTTTGCATCGCAATTTGCGAGTCAAAATTTCCTGAAAATCTCAAGCAAAACTGTAAGAATGCTGCCAAATTTTACAGAAATCAGAACTTGTTACATCCAAAACTAATGGTGATTGTTTCAAATATATATATATATAAAAAAAAAAAAAAGATCAGAGTGACTGCCGCTTCTAAGAGCTAGATTTCCCTCCACTTTGTCTGTACAGAACACTGGAGTAGTGGAGCGCTCTAGCACTGGTGGCTCCCTATAGCAACGTATAATAAGGGTGGCACGATTGCCTCACAGTGCAGAGGTTGTGGGGTCGATTCCGGCTCCGGCCTTCCTGTGGGCTGTGGGGAGTTTCCATGTTCTCCCCGTGCCTGCGTGGGTTTCCTCCGGGTACTCCGGTTTCCTCCCACATTTCAAAAACATGCATGGCAGGTTGATTGGACACTCTAAACTTATGAGTTTGAGCGTGGATGGTTGTTTTTGTTTGTGTGCCCAGCAATTGCAGTTCAGGGTGTACTCCACCAACTGCCCGTAGACAGCTGGGATTGGCTCTAAATTAGACCTCTATAAAAAAAACAAAAAAAAAACATTGTACAATTCCAAAATAAATCCAAATGGCGCAATTCCTGGTAGGTTTAGCCTTTGTCACATGTGTTTTTCAATTTTCACAGATCTAGGTGAAACATAAAACTGGGAATATTTTTAGGAGATTCAAAAGAGTCCTTTCATGGAAATCACTTTGAAAGTCAAATTGTTAAATCCTGTAGTAAAAACTTCAGTTTGTATTCACTTGCACTGGTCTACAGTATTTGACCTCATTGGTTTTTATTTTTTAGTTATTTATTCTTGTTAATTCTTTTACTTTGCCTGCTGAACATGCGCTCACACATTGTTTCACTGTTATGCATCGACAGAGAAATACATAATTCGGGTTCACATACTTGCTTAAAAGAGATGTGACAGTTGATTCAATTTCAAAAGGGTTTTTTGTGTTCACGGGTGTTTTTGTGAATTATTAATTGCAAATGCCAAAATAAATGCTGAATTATTTGAAAATTTTGTTCAAAAATGATTTTTTAGACTAAACGTAAGATTAGTCACTAGACTAATCGGGAAAAAAATAATTGTTTGAGACAGCCCTAATCGTAAATGATGTGTGTGTAAAATTTCATGATTTTGGCCCGGTGTTCTGAAATTTCTTCCTACCCATTGAGATGTCCTACCAATGCCTATAGAGTGCTTGCGCACCAATGCGCACAATGGCGATTGGGATTTCGCGGGACGTTTGGAACTTTTTGTCTTACCTGTCGTTTGTTCGGATAAACGTAGGGCGTCCTTAATATTTTCATTTTCATTAAGTCTTATTTGACTTTTTCATTGCCTCAAAATACTTTTGACGTGTGTTTCTGTTTACCACATTACTCACGCAGTGCATGTATCAATCAATCAATCAAATTTTATTTATATAGCCCTTTTCATACATAAAATGCAGCTCAAAGTGCTGTACAATAAAAACATCCAAATTACAACAAAAAAACTAAAACCCATTTCACCCACCCAACATAAACACAAGACACATCCACGCCTGAACTCGCAAACACACAGAACACTCGCATTGACACAACTTAATAAACCATCTTAGTGGAAAGACAGAAAGACATGGCAAGGCACAGAGAAACCATATAAGAAAATTTACCCAGGGTAGGTCATCCGCGCTGAGAGGGATGACGGCCTACGGCCACAGGGAGCTCCGCCAACACACAGACCCCCGGCACAGACTGACCGGGGTTGACCCTACACATAGTGCAGAGGGCCCCGGTCCGCCGGGCCTAAGGAGCCTCCGGGATGAAGCCCCCTGTGAGAAGGCCAGCCACACCTCCCAGCGCGGAGGCCCCCCTTGAGGAAACACTGGAGCTAAAATATATAAAAGAAAATGATAATACTAAAAGAAAAAGAAGCTAAAAATTAAAAGACAATAATATAAAAAGACAGAGCTAAAATATCTAAGAAAAATTGATACTAAAAGACATGGAAGAAGCTAAAAATTAAAAGACAATAATATAAAACGACGGAGCTAAAATATATAAGAAATATTATGATACTAAAAGGCAAAGAAGCTAAAAATTAAAGACAATGATAATAGATAAAATGACAGTCCTGAATTAAAAGACTAAGATAAATTATTTAAAAGCCAAACTAAAACATCAACAGTCTCTGCGGATCTGATGTCCTCCGGCAGGCCATTCCATAGACGAGGACCAGAATGGCTGAATGCAGCCTCACCATGTGTTCCAGTCCTCACCCTAAGAATAATTAACAGGCCGGTGCCAGAGGACCTCAGGGTCCGCGAGGGTTGATACGAGAAAAGAAGGTCAGATAAATAAGATGGCCCAAGACTGTTAAGGCATTTAAAAAAATAATAGAAGCACCTTAAAAATCAATCCTGAAACACACGGGGAGCCAATGCAGCGATTTTAAAACTGGTGTAATATGTGTATGTATCCCACACTCGTTTGAGATTGCCAGTAAAAGTTATCTTTGTTAAGTTATATCTATGCAAAAACATATTCTAAATGGGTAACTTAAATTGTCAGGACGTTCCGCCTTTTTGTGTTTTTTTTTAAAGTTCTACTGGTATGCATGTAAACAAAACAATCTGAAAGCACACGGTAGTACTTTGGCTGTCAAATTAGCGTCTGGTATGAAGTTTCACATGGGTAGGACGTTTTGGCAGAACAGGCTGTCAAATCCACCTCTGGTAGTACAATTCGCATCGGTCGGACATTTTGGCAGAACACCGGAGTTAGACCCTCAAAAACAGCATCTTATTTTTTGTGTATAAAAAGTGCACCGCCACGGCAACTGCGTGCTACGCAATAAAAAAATTACGTTTCATCTTAAACATCCTTAGATGCCCAAAGTTTGGAAACGATCGGATGAAAGCGCTAGATCAAATATGACATGCCAATTCCTGAATGAAGACAAAATGGTGGCTTTCTAATAAGGTTAGCGTATGGCTCTGAAAGACTTTTTTGTACGTCCAAAATTCGCAGATTTAGGTGAAACTTGGAACCGAGAATGCGTTGTTGAAAATTTGTGGGGGGCGGTATAGAGACATTTTCTGAAAATCCCACGTCTATCCAAAATATTCTTTAGCCAGGTCAGATGTGTGTGCAAAGTTTCATGAATGTATGCCCCGATTTAGACACTCAAAATAGCAGTTATATTACTCTAGGCTGCATTGTCGGTATGGAAGTGAAAAATGTTGTATCGGGACACCCTTAATTATCATTTTTAATTTCTACGAACAGAAGCAGTCGCTCGCGATCGCTAAACATCACCTTCTGGGCGATCGCTCGACTCAATACTCCACGAGCTGACACACTTCCACCGCCACAGAATTTAAGACAAGGCAAAATAACCAGTGCGCATTTTGAATAGAACCAAGATGAGATGCAAAGCTATTTAAAGGTAACACACGAATGCTTGTAATTCATGACGGCCAACAGTTAATAATGCATAGTTCAACTACAACGAGATGGTACACATTCTCCAAAACACAGACGCCTTGTTTACATCGTGGTGAAGGCTGCTCTTACCAGATGGGACATAATCGGCATCCTCACTGGATAAATACCCGTCGGAGTCATCGTCAGAATAGTTCATCTTGGCTTCTGCTTGACGGAGGGGGAAGTGAATTGAAAAGGTAACACAGAGCGTTACAAACAACGTTTTCGAATACGAATACAATAACCATGTATAGTAAATGCGGAGCGGTTCTTCTTTCATTTGCTATACAATAACGAAGGTTAGGTGCAATATTTTCCCACAGCGCATGCGTTTATTCTTCGTCGTCGTCTTCTCTTTTCTTCCTCTTCTTCTCTTCTTCTTCAGTTAAGAATGATGGCAACCAACGTGAAGGTACACTACCGCCACCTATCATAATGGAGTGTGGCGCAACACTTTTTTTTAATGATTACAAAAAACCAAATCTGTGGCGATGACAGCGAAATAAGCATATTTCAGGTGACTTTTATTTTGAAATACCACATCAGATTTTGTTGGGACTACTATTGGTGGACAGGTGAGGTGTTCTAGTGTCCCCCAGAACTGGTCTGCTATCACGATAGCTAATGGATATTTTTCTAATGATATTTTTGTTAAAAGTCAGCCCCGATGACAGTGAAATAAGCACTTTTATTTTAAAAATGTAACATCAGATTTGAATTTGACTTGTTTAGTTGCAAAGCTCGCGGGGTGTCTAGCGTCATTCACGACTGGACTGGGGTTAAAATGTCAATTAGATTCGTTTGTGTTGCGTTGGCAGCTTCGGAATCCATATTTCTTTCTTTGCTCACCGCACCGACATAACACTTCGATAGTTTCAGGATGTTTTCATCTCAACGTTTATTTCTTTGTCACACGACACAACAAGCCTTCTCACAGCCAACTTCCATAAAAGGGCATTACACCTAACGTAAAGTGTCCGCACGTAAAACATGAGTGATTTTCGACAGTTACAAAATATAATTAACATTGCAATAAATATGACATGACATTCAACAAAATATATCACTCCTTAAAATAAAGAATATAATGAGAGCATATAACTCAACAGTTTGAATAAAAAATACAACCAAATTATACTTGCAGACATAGATCCAAAGTTAAAATGCTCTTTATTTTCAATGCATCTCAAGATTCAAATTAAAATTCTACATTCTCTCAAAAGTGGACCAGCTGCGCTATTACAGAGAGCACATTTGATATAATTATTTCTAACCCGAAGCATGAAGTCAGGTTCACGTAATAGTGAGCGTTTATTCTGAAGGGGGCTTTCGCTGCTCTTTGGCGATCTGTTACCGGCGATCTGTTACCGTAATGCCTGATATGGAGGAAATTAGGGGCGGCTGGTTTGACTTGGATTTTTCGAGTGGAGGCTGGTTTGACCGCAGTTTAACAGCATACGTAACAAAGACAAACAACAGCAACAATACAATAAAATAAAATGAAAAAAATAATAAAAATAAGGCATTCTAACATTAAACTAAAGTTTAAATTGAATTAAATTCATTCTCTTCTGCATTGAAAGCAGTTATAAGGCGCAACAATTAGGCTCAATATCTAACGTTCGTCTCAAGCATTCTATAGCTGGATAAATCTCATTCAAAATTTTCAAATGTAGTTCTTCTGTCATCGGGGAATTTGGGAATGAAAGATATTGAGTACTAATTTGTCTAATCTGACCAATTTTATGTTCTCTAAAATTCATACTGTTTGGGCCCAAAAAAATCCTGATTTAAAATGGTTCAGATCATCATATTAGTAATTTTTATCATCACGCAAAAGTGATATACATTGCTGTTTTAGACCAGGTAAGGTATTCGACCGCAAAGTGCCTTCTTTAACCATATCAGTGGAATGCCTCTTATAATCCCATTATATTTTTTAATAGAACATTGACAATTATACTTAATCCACTTACTTTAATAGGTTCCCATTACCTACTAGTAAATGAGCAACTGCTTTAATCCTCGAATCCTCTGTATGAACTGGTTTTCTATTCTACAAAATATAACAGTTATTATAGACTGGAGTGTTATGTGGAGTTATGCGGAGAAGTTATGTTTGAAAATGAACTTCTAAGGAGAAACTGCTGATGGGAAGCCAGGAGCTTTATTGGTAAAAGGCTGTTGGCAAAATCACATCACAACAACAAGAAAAAATTTATCCCACCCATTTTTGGAAAAAAATCATATAGGGGACAATATTTTAAAAAAAAAAACAGTCGATTTTTAATCAACCCAATCTGTCAAGGTTGAGGAAGGTGAGGACCCAAACGCAAGGAAGCAAGGCAGGGGTAACTTAAAGGGCATTTAATTAACAGAAAACTAAGGCAAACAGGGAACTTGGAAAAACTAGACAACGACAGGAAACTAATGATCGGGACAGGCGACAGGGACAGGCAACAGGGACAGGCAACAGGGACAGGCAACAGGGACAGGCGACAGGGACAGGCAACAGGGACAGGCAACAGGGACAGGCGACAGGGACAAGCGACAGGGACAAGCGACAGTGAAAATGCCAATGAACCAACAAGAACTGAAAGCAACCAGGGAACTAAATACACACAAATTGACGAGACAACGAGGAGCACCTGGACAAGACATGGAGGGTTGGAAGGACCGGATTGGTTGACACTAGGGATTGGGTAAACGAGCACAGGTGGACACAATAGACAAGACGAGACAAGACACATGAACAAGGCCAAAACATGAAACCAACTACTAAACCAAAAATAACAAATACAAATCATGACACAATCAGCACTTCAAATTAAAAACACTGTTCATTACTTCAAAAACAAAAGCATTCACAACTTTTTCCTCATGAAGTTTAATCACGTGGACCTTCTTAATGTACAGATATCTATTCATCCAAATCAACTTAAAAATAATGCTATTATTGTTTATAATTTTCTTTGAAACAGGTAAAGTGATTGCCACATAAATTAAGCGGTACATATGTTGGATGGATGGTTGAATGTTTTCAAGTGTAAGGGAATTTCAATCACATTTTTTTTCAAACCGAGGATAAGCTGTTTGCCAACTGATTAATTACTGTTTTTCTCTTCAACACACTCAACCCCGGAAAAGGATAATTCTTAATTAAAATGCAAAGTGGATAGTATTTCAGCAACCATAATTAACAGAAATGGTGAACAATCAGAACTTGGACGTATGCCCCTTTCAGTGTTGGGCAACTTACTTACTTACTTTAACCAACGTGTAATACCTTACATATTACATGTTACCTGCATGTAAAAGTAGTAAGTTGCTTTTCAAAAGAATTGTCTTTGTAGAGTAACGAGTTACTCAAGTTGAGTTACTGTCAAGGTTTTTTTTTTTTTTTTTTACCGGGGAATAATGGATATAATTATATTAATTTTGTCAGTACTTTTGACTGTTTAAAAAGAAAATGCTAAATTTTCCACCATACTGTAGCTGGCAAAGTTCACTCGTAATGAAGATATTTAACTTTATAATGTGGACTATAATATTAAATGTTTTAACTCTATGGTGGGAGATTACTATCTTTGATCAATATTTGTGTCAATAACATTTTTAATATAACTATTGGAACTGATATTTTGTCGAGTAAATAAACGATATCCCGGACTCGGATCATCTCATTATCCACACCGCTTATCCTGTACAGGGTCGCGGAAGGGTGCTGGAGCCTTACGGGCGAAGGATGCTGCACACCCTGAACAGGTCGCCAGCCAGTCACAGGGCAGACATAGGGCATTAGTTTCAGTTACTGTTAATTTGTCAAGGCTATATCTTAACTGATGAGGGTGAGTCATATTTTGGCTACTGGCAAAATGTAAAGTATCACCCTGCTGTGTCTCTATGGTCAGGCATTTACTAATAGCCCATTAGTAATGGGTGGATCAGGCCTTAAATATTATCTTGTCAATTTATTGACAATTTGCAAATGTTACTGGTGAATGACTGTAACTTATTTCTGAATACGCCACTTTCAGTTTTTCAGTCGATATTTAAATCCCCTATAGATAAAAGTCAATTCCAATTTCACATATTTCATCAATCATTTAACATATTTGGTCACGTTACATTGTAGCAGCATTTGGTGTCTGTAGCAACATCCACGAACAAAAGTAGTTGAAAACAGAGGAATTCAACTCCTGTCATGTTAAAGCCACGTGTGAAGTACCGTAATTTCGCGACCATGTGGCACACTGTAAAATCTCAAATCTTCCCCAGAACAAACGAGGGGCCTTGTAATACAACACACCTATTATATATACTGACTCTCTGGACCATTGAGCCTCGTCCCTTGTAGTATTTCAGAGTGCATGTTAGCACACCCTGCTGGCCAAAGTCTCAAACATCTATGCTTTGAATTGACTGTGACAAATACATTATGTGAATACGTTCTGTGGGTGCAGGAGAAAGCTGGACTAAATGACAGCTGTACACGATGTCATAGTCTGTCTTATTATTCATGTTATTGCAAACAAGAAACATTACAGGTTTAGACAACAGACTGAATGGCATTGCTGTAATTTTTATTTCTTTTGGGGATATGAATGGCATGAGAGACACATGTTTCGTGTTAATTTTATTTCTTTGTTTCATTGTTTGCTTGTATGCTGAGATATTTTCGGTTTTGATTTGAAATCGTGACTCTAAGGAGTGTGGTGACCAGTGAAATCTCTCCCCTGACACGCTCGATTATGTGTTGCCATGGCATCTGTCATCGGTCTGAGGTGCTGCTGCTGCTGACAGCGGTCCCTTATTAGCATGCGTGAGTTAGCATGCGCCTCGTTGTGCGGCGCCTCGCTGTGCGGCGCCCAGTATAAGTATTAAATACAGAAATAGCACTCTCAACTGTTACTGTGCCCTTTGACACATCACGTCTGTTGGCATAAAAGTACGTTAAGTTCAGAAAAATTGCAAATCAAATCTATTTGTGTCACAAGTAAAGTAATCACCGATAACACAAATAATAAAGCATGAAAAAAATGTATTTGGTATATTTGAGAAAATAATAGTTTTTCCGAAGTTAAATTCGGCCAAGCGACAAACCTGGAAGTGTGATATTCATACCAAGGGAGTATGGCAGAGCTCAGCATTGAAAGTGTCTTAAGCCAGTCAGAAATTGACTCAGACAGCAAATATCAAACATATCTGAGGGGATTCTGTAAGGTCTGGCTGCTTTTCCAGCCGTGGCCGGAAAAGCAGCGAGGATGGAACTCCTTAAACGCGGACACGGGAGACAAGGTAGTTGACAATAGGTTTATTGTCAGAATCAAATTAAGCAAACCACGGAGGCGAAGCCGACAAGAATTAACAGAAAGCGCTGGAGGGAAAAGCCACTCCAGGGACATAACAGTAACGAGAACAAAAAGCGCTTGCACATGCAAGGTAAGCTGAAAGTAACAAAAAGAGATCGAGCAAAGGAATCCGACAAGCGACAGGCAGAGAGCGTAATCGAGGAACGAGGCGAAGGTCATAACCCTAACAGATCAAGAATACAATGAGCGAACTACACAGACGTGGAACGTGGTCGTGAGCGTTGGGAAGGATTAATCCGACGCTGAGGAGTCAGCGTCGGAGGCATAAATAGACAGGGTAATCAAGGCTTGACAAGACACAGTTGAGCTGCCGGTGGGCGTGACTCTCCGGCCGTGAGCACATGGCATGACAAGAATGCCGGGGGGCCACGCCCACAGGTCAGCTGGGAAAACAAAACAAAAGACACGTGGCATGACAAAACAAGGATCATGACAGTACCCCCCCCCTTAACGGACGCCTCCTGGCGGACTACCGGGCTTGCCCGGGTGACTATTGTGGAAGTCATTAATGAGCGTGGGGTCCATAATCCAGGAGCGGGGGACCCATTGGCGCTCTTCCGGTCCGTAGCCCTCCCAGTCGACCAGGTACTGCACACCCCTGCCCCTGCGCCTGGAGTCCAGAATTTCCCGCACCGTGTACACCGGATCTCCATCGATGATCCTCGGCGGCGGAGGGAGGGCGGGTGGCGGAAGCAGTGGGGATGAGGAGACGGGTTTGATGAGGGACACATGGAAGACGGGGTGGACTTTCATGGTTGCGGGGAGCTTGAGCTTGAGCTTGATCGCCACCGGGTTGACGATGGCCTCGACCTCGAAGGGCCCCAGGAAGCGTGGGCCCAGCTTGCGTGAGGTGCCTGCGAGATTGAGGTCGCGCGTTGAGAGCCATACCTTGTCGCCTGGGTGGTAGGTCGGGGCCGGTCGGCGGCGGCGATCGGCGATCTGCCGGTTGCGTTCGGCGGTGCGGGACAAGGCCGCTCGGGCCTCCCGCCATACGTGGTGGGCGCGCTTGAGGTGCTGCTGGACAGAGGGTACCTCGACCATCCCCTCCTGGGATGGAAAAAGCGGCGGCTGGTAGCCGTAGGCCGCCATGAAGGGCGACTGTCCCGTGGCAGATGATACCAGCGTGTTGTGGGCGTATTCCACCCAGGACAGATGGTCAGACCATGATGACGGGCGGTCGCCGCATACGCACCGTAGGGTGGCTTCCAGGTCTTGATTGGCCCTTTCGGACTGGCCGTTCGACTGGGGGTGGTATCCGGAGGACAGGCTTGACGTGGCCCCCAGTGCTCGGCAGAAGAGCCTCCATACCCGTGAGACGAATTGTGGGCCTCGGTCCGAGACTAGGTCGGCAGGAATCCCATGGAGCCTGAAAACATGTGACACGAGCAGTTTAGCGGTCTCAAGAGCAGATGGTAGCTTGGGCAGGGCCACAAAGTGAGCAGACTTAGAAAAACGATCAACGATTGTGAGGATGATAGAGTTGCCCTTTGACGTGGGCAGACCGGTCACAAAGTCCAGGGCGATGTGTGACCACGGTCGGGCCGGAACGGGTAGTGGGTGAAGTAGCCCCGCCGACGGCTGGTGCGACGCCTTGTTCGTCGCACAGGAGGAGCAGGCCTTGACGTAATCTTGGACATCCTTTCGCAAGTCGGGCCACCAGAAGCGTTGGGCGACGAGACCGAGGGTGCGACGAATTCCGGGATGACAAGCCACCCTGGAGGAATGCCCCCACTTTAGCACCTCCGCGCGGAAATGGTCTGGAACGAACAGCCGACCAGCTGGGCACTCGGACGGTTCGCCTTCCTCCCCCTGTGCCCGCAGAATGCGTTGCTCGATCTCCCAGCGCAGAGCTCCCACCAGGCGGTGATCCGGGACGACGCTGTCCGGCTCGGGCTCCTCCTCCACGGGATCGTGGACCCTGGACAGGGCATCAGACTTGGCGTTCTGAGAGCCGGGGCGGTAGGTCAAGACATAGTCGTAGTGGCTGAGGAGCAGGGACCACCGTCCCAGGCGTGGGCTAAGTCTCTTTACGGATCGGATGTATGCCAGGTTCTTGTGGTCGTGTACACGGTGAACGGGTGAGCGGCGCCCTCCAGCCAGTGGCGCCACTCTTGGAGGGCGAGAACGACGGCGAGGAGCTCCCGGTTTCCCACGTCGTAGTTGGCTTCGGCAGGGGTGAGGCGGCGGGAGAAAAAGGCGCAAGGGTGGAGCTTCTGGTCGACCGGGGAGCGCTGGGACAGCACCGCCCCCACTCCCGAATCAGAGGCGTCCACTTCTACAATAAAAGGTAGATCAGAATTAACATGGTGTAAGACAGGGGGGTTGGTGAAAGCCCTCTTGAGGACCGAAAACGCCTCCTCGGCCTCCTAATCCCATGAGAAGCGAACCTTGGTGGAGGTGAGGCGAGTGAGCGGTAGCGCTCGGCGGCTATAGTCTTGAATAAAACGGCGGTAAAAGTTCGCAAACCCGAGAAATCGCTGTAATTGTTTGCGGTTAATGGGTGTCGGCCAGTCCACTACGGCACTAATCTTGGCCGGGTCGGCCCTGAGCCGCCCCTCCTCCACAATGAAACCCAAAAATTGGACCGAACGGACGTGAAACTCGCACTTCTCCGCTTTAACGTATAAGCGGTTCCGGAGAAGACGCTGCAGCACGGCCCGCACGTGCTGCTGGTGCTCCTTGACCGAGCGCGAGAAGATAAGTATATCATCGAGGTATACAAAGCAAAAGATATTCAGCATGTCGCGGAGCACGTCGTTAATAAGGTTTTGGAAAACCGCGGGAGCGTTAGTCAGACCGAAGGGCATGACTCGATACTTGAAGTGCCCTATGGGGGTCTTGAACGCGGTCTTCCACTCGTCCCCCTCCCGAATGCGCACCAGGTGGTAAGCGCTGCGCAGATCTAATTTTGTAAATATGGTGGCGGATTGTAACGGGGCGAAGGCGGAGTCGAGCAGCGGGAGCAGATAACGGTTCTTGACAGTGATGTCGTTTAACCCCTTGTAGTCGACACATGGGCGTAACGTCTTATCTTTTTTCGGAACAAAGAAAAACCCCGAACCTACCGGGGACTTGGACGGCCTGATCAACCCCGCCGCGAGGGACTCGGAGATATATTGTTTCATGGCTGCTTGCTCCGGCAGGGACAGCTTGTATAGGCGAGCCGACGGGAGAGGCGCGTCGGGCACCAAGTCTATGGCGCAATCGTAAGGACGGTGGGGGGGCAAGGACGGGGCCCTGTCTTTACTGAAAACCCCTCTGAGGTCGTGGTAAATCTGGGGCACGTTACTGAGGCAAATGACCTCGGGGGTTGAGGATCGGGGGCTCGGCCCTTCCTCCGCGGCGCGTAAACAATGTGCGTGACAGTAGGGGCTCCAGTTGTCGAGCGCCAACTTATCCCAATCTATGACGGGCTGGTGGAACCGTAACCAGGGAAGCCCCAGAACGATGGGAGCTGCTCTGGATGGCATAACAAAAAAAAACCGTTTCTCTATATGATTGCCTAACGACCTTAACGTGAGAGGCGAGGTCACCTGCCTGACCTCCGCCAGGAGCCGTCCGTCGAGATCACAAACCCTTTTGGGCTTCGCGAGAGTGTCGACGGTGCAGCCTAACTTGGCGACTAACCCGGGGTCAATAAAACAATCGTCGGCGCCGGAGTCCACTAGGGACTGGACCCTGAGCCGGGCGGCCGGGCCGATTACCTCCCCACTCAGCTCAAGTCTCTTGGGCCCCTCGGACCCCATGTCCCCGGGGTCGGCAGGCGGTTCGTCGGACTCCTCCTCGTGAGAGATGGAGGAGTCGAGCGGTACGGCGGGCGACTTACATAGTTTGTCGGGGGTTGCTTGAGAAGGGTTGCGTGAAGGGCGTGCCGGGCAGGAGGACACGCGGTGACCAGCCGCGCCGCAGTAGAAGCAGGACCCCGAGCGAAGGCGTCTCTGGCGTTCCGTAGAATCCAACCGGCCCCCTCCCAGCTGCATAGGCTCATCGGCAGGGCGGAAGGTGGCGGCCGGCTGGCGCGCTGCCTCTGTGCGCGGTTGCTCCACTCCCCTCTCCCGGCGTCTCTCCCGCAGGCGATTGTCCAGACGGATTGCCAGGGAGATGAGTTCCTCCAGGGAAGCGGCGTCCTCGCGAACGGCGAGCTCGTCTTTTAAGGCCGTATTGAGTCCACGGCGGAACAAGGTTCGTAGGGCGCAGTCATTAAACCCGCTCTCCGCCGCGCTAATGCGGAAGCTGATCGAATAATCGGCCACGGATTGGCTGCCCTGCGTGCAGTCAAGGAGTTCCCCGCCCGCCGCCCTCCCCTGAATCGGGTGGTGAAACACACGCTGGAATTCATCCAGGAACAGGGGAAAGGATGAACGGAGATCGGAACGCGCGTTGCTCACGGCCACGGCCCAGGCGCTAGCTTGACCGGTCAATAAACTCATCATGAAGGCCACCTTGGCGCTATCGTGGGCATAAGTGAGCGGTTGCTGATCGAAAATCAGGCGGCACTGATGAATGAATTGGGCGCATGTGCCGGGCTCCCCCCCATAGCGTGGGGGATGCGGTAAATTTGGCTCCCGTCCGAAAAAGGCGGCTGGGGAGGCTCCGCTCGCGAGAGTCGTCGGATCGGGGGTCTCGACGGTCCGCGGCAGGAGACTGCCAAGGTGGGTGTCGAGAGCGTCGAGGTGGCGGGCCAACTGGACAACGGCGCTGCGGAGCTCCGCCAGCTCCGTCGCCTGCTGTCCCACCATCTCGCCTTGACTGGCCAAGACTCTGTGAACTCTCGCCGCGTCCGCGGAGTCCATGTTGGTCGGATTATTCTGTAAGGTCTGGCTGCTTTTCCAGCCGTGGCCGGAAAAGCAGCGAGGATGGAACTCCTTAAACGCGGACACGGGAGACAAGGTAGTTGACAATAGGTTTATTGTCAGAATCAAATTAAGCAAACCACGGAGGCGAAGCCGACAAGAATTAACAGAAAGCGCTGGAGGGAAAAGCCACTCCAGGGACATAACAGTAACGAGAACAAAAAGCGCTTGCACATGCAAGGTAAACTGAAAGTAACAAAAAGAGATCGAGCAAAGGAATCCGACAAGCGACAGGCAGAGAGCGTAATCGAGGAACGAGGCGAAGGTCATAACCCTAACAGATCAAGAATACAATGAGCGAACTACACAGACGTGGACCGTGGTCGTGAGCGTTGGGAAGGATTAATCCGACGCTGAGGAGAAAATAAATAAATAGACAGGGTAATCAAGGCTTGACAAGACACAGCTGAGCTGCCGGTGGGCGTGACTCTCCGGCCGTGAGCACATGGCATGACAAGAATGCCGGGGGGCCACGCCCACAGGTCAGCTGGGAAAACAAAATAAAAGACACGTGGCATGACAAAACAAGGATCATGACAGATTCAGGTATTTGAAGAGTTGGAGTGCAATATTTTTTTGTTTGTTTCTTTATTTAATTCCATAATTTTCAATCAGATAATAGCACATTGGGATAGATTGCAATACAGAAGCAGGAATCTGGGTTTTATATTGAATCTGCTTTCAGTAACCATTAAACAAGATCATTGTGACTCTGTGGCTCAATTATCTATTTACATTTGAGAAGTATACTACTAATCTCATCAAATAAGATTATAGGTACTGGGAGACAACCAAGCTTTGCTAAACACAAAATAATTAACAGTAGTGTAAAAAATAACAACATAATGACTGTAAAGCAGGGCTGTCCAAGATAAAAATTTAAGGTTGCCATGTTAACCTTCTTCGCCTTTAATTTATGAAACACTAAAACCAATACATCCGCTTACCTACTGTGAAACAAGGAGGAAACTCTGTTCCTGTATGTTCTGGTGTTGCTTTGCCACATCCAACAAAGGGTGTCTTGAATTGGTGCAATGTGACATATCAAGACTATGAAAACAAGAAGGAAATGTGTTGCCCAGTGTCAGAAAGCATATTTTTGTTTGTGTGGTAGTAGTTCAAACAGAATCTGTTTCACTAATGCTGTGATTTAGATGAAGACTAGATCCCATTTTCTTACCAATTTATACAGAAAACCAGGTAATTGTAAAGGCTTTAAATAAATAAATATGAAACTAATTTCACGACAAATTATGTTGCATTTCATGAAGAATCATGACGAATATTAATCAGCATTTTTAAAACAAATTTGACAAATTTCATGACACTGAATATTCCAATTTGCTTTCTTCTCATTCTCTCTGGTCAATGAAACTAGAAATGCTGTATATTAAACAAATGCTATGCAATAAACCTAAAAAGCGTTAGGGTCTCGGTGTGTCTGCCAACACGCCAGAATAACATCAACTCAACACAAACAAATTGTTGCGTGGTCTTAGTGGCATCTGTTCTGATATTACATTTGATGTCTGTACCTAAAATTGGACATCCCCGCTGTGAAGATCTTTTTGCAAAAGAATTTTTAAAAAGTTGGGTAGAGAAGGTTTGATAGCAAAGGCTGTCGTGGCTATGGGTTAGCCATTTCATCTGATGTCTCAGAAGAAGTCAGGCTTTGCAAGGCTCCCATTTCTACAAATCACAAAAAATACACTTCAATTTTTATATCGTTCAACATTGGAGGCTGTTTGTGAGAGTAGAGATCTATATTGATATCGTAATCATCATAAATAATGGAAATTGAATTTGCATCAAACTGGTCACTTAGGATACACCAGTGATTCTCAAATAGTGGGGCGGTGCAATGCTGAGGGGGGGGGGTGCGTGGCACCCTGGGGAACATGTTTTTTTGCATGGTTTTGGGACCGAAAAAGGCGATCTCAGACAACGTGAGTTTGCGCTCGTCAAAGCTTTTTGTGCCCCTAGTTCACGCAGTACTGGTTTTTAAAAAAAGTGTCGCCCTGTCACGCAGTTCTGATTAAAAAAAGGTGTCGCCATTACAAACATTAAAACTGTTGCTTTATGTTATTTATATAAAATTTTTGCTTCAAATCCCCCTGGCTCTTTTTGTCTTTTCTATATTATGTAATAACAGTTTGGTTTGTTCATGTTAATAAAGTTAAAAAAACAAAACAAAAACGTATAGTAAATATTTATCATCTCATTAATATTTGCCCAACAGTTTCGAGATCCTCACAATAGTCGTTCTCAAAATGATATATTTTTTTATCAATTTAGCTTTGTTAAGGGATATTTTATTGACAATCTAACATTGATATAAAAAAGCCATGTACATTAGTACGAAATGGTGGTGGGGGGGCGCGAATTGTTTTCTTCTTGGTAGGGGGGGAATGACAGGAAATAATTGAGAACCACTGGGATACACATAGCCTGCATACAGTATGGTATTCAATACAATAATTCAGTACACAACAACTTTATTTATATAGCGCATTTCACAACAGCTGGAGCTGGAACAAAGCGCTTTCCATATGATGTAATATAAATTAGCGGGAAATTAGAACACACATTAAAACACATATGCAATAGAACCTAGAAGAACAGCAGAAGAGCGACAGTCTCATGTTGAGTCAAAAGCTAACGAACAAAAATGTCGTCAAACGAGTTTAAACAGTGGACAGAGAGGGGGCTTGCCTAACATTTAATGGGCGGTCATTCCAGAGAGAAGGACCAGCAACAGAAAAGGCACGATCCCCCCTGAGGCTGCGCTTAGTCCTCAGCACCTTCAGCAGCATTTGGTCCACAGACCTGAGGTCGCGGGCAGGTGCGTTGGGCTGGAGGAGCTCACTGAGGTACGCTGGGGCGAGGCCATTTAAAGATTTGAAGACGAACAGAAGTATCTTAAAGCAAACGCTAAAGTGCAGTGGAAGCCTGTGAAGAGAGGCTAAGATTGGGGTGATGTGATCCATCTTCTGAGCTCCAGCTAAAAGACGGGCAGCAGCATTTTTCACCAGTTGGAGGCTTTTGAGGGAGGACTGGCTGACTCCAAAGTAAAGTGCATTACAGTAATCTTGCCTAGATGCGACGAATGCATGGATTACTGTTTCTAAGTACTGCTGGGAAAGAAAGGGCTTCACTTTAGCCAGCTGCCTAAAATGAAATAAAATGGATTGAACAACAGCACTGATTTGCCGATCATATTTAAAAACATTGTCTTGTTTAAAACCCATGTTTGAGACTGTTGGCTTTAGATAAGATGCCAGGGGGGCTAGTTCAACAGGGTTGAAAGTAGAAGGGCCACTGGGACCGAACACCATAACTTATAACTGTCTTATTTTCATTTTTCATTGAAATTCAAGAAATTAATTGACATCCAGATTTTGATTTACTAGAGATAGGACAAAAGTGGTCTCAAGGAGAAAGTGTATTTTTCGCTCAGCGCGACATAGATCATTTGCATAGCAATGGAAAGAAATTCCATGTTTTCGTAAGATGGAACCTAAGGGCAGCAATTACAACGAAAACAGCAAGGGTCCCAAAACAGAAACTTATGGAACACCATACGACAAAGGGGCTGAGTGGGACTCAGAGCAACCTAGGGGAACACAGAAGGTCCTGCCAGTCAAATAGTATCTAAACCACTCTGGATAGTCACGTACACTGTCATTCACAGATTTATTTTGGAATAGATAAAATCTATAGATGCCCCATCTCTCATCCATTTTCTGTACTACTTTTCCAGTTGAGGTTGAAGTCCAGTGGTGCTAACCAATGCCTTCCGACCCCAGTTTGGTGGCTGAAGTGTACTTCTTTGTGCAACACCACCAATTAATAAACTAAGGTATTTGCAAAGTATTCATAACACCCTAGGCAGAGACAATATGAATACCTTTATATTTGAGATATGTCAGGAAGTCAATGACAGTGTGCACAATGTCTTCCTCTGCTTTCCTTTGGTCATCTGTAAAAAAGTAGAGCAACAAATAACCACATTCACACAAATTCAGTCTACTTTAAAGTATGTAGAGTTGATGAAAACCTGTGAGAATCATGTCAGAACATTAAAGAACAAACAAAAACAAAAAACACATGAAAATTTTTTTCAACATTAAATGTAAGAACAAAAAAGCTCTTGCAGCAAAAGCTGCAAGAACTTTTCCCTGAGGATTTTGGACCTCTCCTGATGGGACCTCACTGGGTACGTTTTACACGACCCCAGTCCGTATTCCAGAACCTCTCAAGGTCCAGGAACCGGACCAATACCAGCATGCGTATAATATGCAATATGAGTTTAATTCACAAGTGTATATTGCATCTACTCATAAATGATCTTAGATTAACTGCTCATTGAATGACACTTTCCCCCCCAGAACGACACTCACCACCAACACTGGTGTTGTGGTGCATGAATAGTTATTACATACATTATGTGCAAAAAAACTACCTGTTTGGAAGTTTTCCTCCCAGTCCATGTTTCTCTTGCCAGCAAGACCAGGCTTATCTCCCAGTATCCTGTGTCCATCTATGCCATCTGGACAAGAGTAGAGTTTTTTGGTGTTGTCAAAAATTAAGGCAGCAAGCATGCTAGAAAAACTTTAACACAATCTCATTCTGCTTATTTGTGCAGATTCTATATCATGAGCTGACAAATACCTAAAATAAGTTTGAACTCAATATTTTTTGTTTGCACTTGCTTCATATAATTCAAATTCAAAACAAATTAAAATGCATCTCAGTTCAAGAAATAATTTGATGAAAAAAAAAAAATCAATGCAACTTAAACTATGCTGCTATGCGGTACACTGGATAACTGGTTTGCACGTCCACCTCACAGTGGCGAGGTACAGGGTTTGATTCCGGCCTTCCTGCGTGGAGTTTGCATGTACTCCCTGTGCCGGCGTGGGTTTCCTCCGGGTAATTCAGTTTCCTCCCACATTCCGAAGAAGTGCGTGGTTGTTGATTGGATGCTCTAAGTTGCCCCTAGGTGTGATTCTGAATGTGATTCGTTGTTTGGCTACGTGTCCCCTGCGATTGGCTGGCAACCAGTTCAGGGTGTTCCCCTCCTGCAGCCCAAAGAAAGCTGGGATAGACTCCAGTAAGCCTCAACGTGAGGATAAGTGGCTTAGATCATGCATAAAAATATCTGTCAAAATTATACTAGTATAATAAATCAAAATTGTCTTTGCTTCCTTTTTTTGGTCAGAGCTGGATACTCGGCATCTTTTCTTAGCAACAATATATGCATTTGAGCTTGATGCATATGGAGTGCCTGAATGAATGACAATGATCAAGCTATTGTTGTGATCTAGCTTGTTTGAAGATCTATTTGTTTTTTCTTTCAGCCTGTGGAGAGGGTGGAGTCTCCAGCGCACACCTGATGGCCATCACCGTTAGTTGGCTTCTTAAGCGCTGGAGACAGAGGATCTAGTTGCCGGAATATTGTTTCTTGTTGCCATTTCCCTGCGCGCAGTTGTTCTCGTGTCTGTCCAGTATCGCGGCAGTCTCACTCCCGAATTATTAACTCTCGTTATTCGTTCTTGTTTTCTAACCTTGTGTAGGTTAGTTTCCGTTCTTGTACTTTTAGTGTTCCTGTGTGACTGAGTATTTCCTATAGTGGAATTAGTATTCGCTTAGTTTTTCTCGATTATTTAGTTGGTCCTGTTTTTAGTGGCTAGCTCCTCTTCTTCCACCCATTCCCCTTCGTTAGTTTATCCAGTGTACCACCGCTCATTTAGTTTAGTGTAGTTTTTTTGTCTATTTTTCTTAATCTCGTCGGACGTACTCCCTTAGTTTAAATAAACCTCTACTTTGTATGATCACTGCCTCTGTCAGTTTTGTTGGGTCCACCTTGCTTCAACACACACCCTTAACAGCTATGCAGGCTTTACTGCATCCTCCCCTGTGTGCATAGTGTGTAGCAGCACTGTTGTTGTTTGTTACCCTTTTTCTGGACTTCTACTGGATAGTTTTCATATTCGTGTGGCTGTATTATTGTACTTTTTTTTTTAGACCTGGGGCCATGTTTTTCATTGACTACACAGCCTTCTAATTAACACATGGCTGCTACCAGAAACTAGGCTAGAAACACGATGCCTCCCTTCTCCACTGACGAATACCACAAACTCCTTCAGAAGATGGCAGTAAATGATTATGAAAGTTGATCTTTTCAGCAAATGAGATCAGCTACCCGCCACAAACACTGATAATAGGCAACGATGCCTTGGTGTCAAATATCTATTTAGCAGAAAGAACACAAAGATTCTGTGTTTTGCTAAAGGTTGCTACTGAGCAAAAAAAAACAAAAACAAAAAAAGTTTCTGAAGCAAGAATTTATTAACCTTCTCCAAAAAAAAATGTTGATCTAACACATCTTGAACTACGAACATAATGACTTTAAAATCAACAGATAAATGCAATGTATTTGCCTGCTACTTTTCTGAAAAGTACAATACACAAACCAAATCGTGACAAACCAGCAAAATTACTGCAGCACTTAAAATCCATTGATCCATCCACATTATCCGAACCGTTTATCCTCACAAGGTATGCGGGCGTGCTGATGCCTATCCCAGGCGTCTTCGGGCAGTAGGCGGTGAATACCCTGAACAGGTTACCAGTCAATGGTGTCACGATCCGCCTGTTCTTGTTGCAGCTGAGTGGGCGTGTTCCGACGGCGCGCGATCCTGGCGCCCGGCCGCGAGCGAGACGCGCTCCCGAGCCACACAGCTGCGACCCATGAAGACCGTGATTACGGACTATTTAAGCTGCCGAACAAGCTCACGAGCTTAGATGCTCATTTGAGTTCCCCGTTACCGCCGGTCACTCCGGGTCCTAACCCGGTCGTTTCCCCTCCCAGAACCCAGTTTCCGAGTTACCCGTTCAAGGAGCCTAATCTGGCTCATCCCAACCGCTACGGCGGAGAACCCGGCCTTTGCGGCCCGTTCGTCCACCACTGTAGGCTGATCTTTGATCAGCAGCCCCTGACCTATGCGCACGAGAGTACAAAAGTAGCGTTTATGATGAGCCTCCTGACTGGTCAAGCGAGTGCATGGGCCATGGCTGTGAGCAACGCACGCCCAGAACTCCGCTCCTCCTTCCCCGCCTTCCTTGCGGAGTTCCAAAGAGTGTTCCACCATCTGATTCGGGAAAAGGAGGCCGGAGCAGAGTTGCTGGACTGTACCCAGGGTTCCCGATCAGTAGCTGATTACTCCATCGCCTTCCGCATTCGAGCCGCCGAGAGTGGGTTTGACGACTGCGCCCTGCGGTCTGTTTTCCGGAGAGGGCTGAATCCTGCGCTGAAGGACGAGCTGGCGGTCCGCGATGACGCCGACACGCTGGAGGAGCTCATCACCCTGGCCATCCGTCTCGATAACCGTCTGCGAGAGCATCGTCGAGAGCGAGGGGAGGGGTGGAGCAGCGCGGAGCCGAGCCACAGCGTTTCCGGGTTCCGGAACCTCTGCCAGCCGTCGAGCCCATGCATCTGGGAGCGAGTCGCATGGATTCCCGTCAGCTACAGCGTCGCCGAGAGCCACCACGTTTCCGGGTTCCCGAACTTCCACCCGCCGACGGGTCCATCCGCTGACATACGACGCCTCACTGAACCGCTTACGTTGAAGTTGTCAGGGAACCACATCGAAAAGCGCTCGTTTTTTGTTATGCCGGCTAGACATGTCCGCGTCGGATTATTGTTCCCACGTTGCTCTCAACCTAGTGCTCATGTTATAGTTCTTGCCTCGTTTTTGATCCCGTGTATGGTGTATTGTATGTTTATGTTATTTAGGATTCAGTTATTCTTCGGCTCGCTTTTCGTTCTCGTTTTCGCGTTTGGACTTCCCTTACCCTTCGGAGGTGAGCAAATGTCGTTTCGGTCATCTTGCGTTGCAAGTTCTTTTGGATTTCTCGTTTTGATTTCCTGGTGTGAGTTGGTCCACCAGCGTTTTGCGTTATCTTGCCATATCTCATTTCCTCCTTGTCAGTGTTTTAAGGATCCACATTCACCGCTTTCCAGCCTCGGCTGGAAAGCGGACCTCACAAATGGCAGGCACTTAAAATCACCCATGAATAATTCAATTGCCATGACAGAAATTGATACAGTGTATTAAAAAAAAAACAACAACAAAATATAGCAGATTTGGTTCAGCAGTTGAAACCATCAACTAGCTTAACTCAATACCATCTGACTTTTTCAAAACTATTGTGAAATCTGGGCGAACAGTGCAAAATAATCAACTGCTCACTTAAGTCAGGCAAGTTTCCTAAACCTCTGAACGTAGCCGCCTCCAAGCCCCTTTGAAAAAAAAAAAAAGATCAATGGATGTCTCTTTGTTAGCAAATTATACCCATCTCAAAACTTGCCTTCTTATGTCAGAAGGTCAAGCAAGTGGTTTTTAGCATTATGGTGTTCATCTTGTCTTCTTTTTTAATAGGTTTAAAATTTTCTTTTCTGAGAAAAAAACAGTTTTTGGTGGAAAGCAAAAAACATCAGCTGTCACTTCAGCCTTGGTCAGAGCTGTCACACTTCTCTGTGATGTCCAATACAATAACATACAGACAAAAAGAAGGCTCCGCTATAGGAAATCCACTATCCACTTTAACTGCTCTTTTATTCCTAATTTAGAAAGACTTGACCAGTCAACCAATGTTCAACAGCTTTTATTCTCTACATCCATTGCTGATGAACACCATTGTTTGGTGAAAAACTATGACAGAAATATACAATTACAAAATGTCCACATGCATCTCAACAACACAAAACCCTCTTGTCATTGTAATAATGAGCAGTTTTTGTATGGAGGACTCAGAAGCAAAAGCCATTCAAACCGCAGCCACGCAATACAAACCGACTCTGGAAACGTTACGTAGACGATATTTTAGAACTAACCAAAACTGGACATAAACAAGAGCTCACATGCCATCTCAATCCCATCGACTCTATTGGCAAGATAAATTCAGATTTGAAGAAGAAAAGAACCGGACCATATCCTTCGTAGACCTATATATAACTCACAATGAAGACGGCAGTATAAAAATCACCATTTATATAAAAACTCCCGCACACTAACCAGTACCTCCTCTGGACATCAGAATACCCCACCGCACACATTTCAGTAGTTAGAACACTTTGCAATCGGACCAGCATTATAACAGACAGTAAAGACAGAATGGAGGAAGAAAACCATATGCATCATGTTTTCACTCTCTGGCAACACCCTAAATGGGCCATCAAAAAAGGAAAACAACAAGCCAGGGAAAATGAACAAAAGAAAAAAGAAAGAAAAGCAAAGAACAAACAAGACACCAATACCAAAAATAAGGACACAATAACACTTCCATATGTCAGAATCCATACAACGTACCATGAGGACGCATCACGCACAGTAATAAAACCAGATCAAAAACTTGACAACAACTCATGCACGAAAAAGACCGTATAACACTGGACAATAAATGCAACATGATTTACAAAATCCCATGCAAATCCGCTGGGGCTGTGCTTTTGCAGGAAAATGATGAGTGTATTGAGTTTCTGTTATTTTAAATATCAACAAAACTATTCAGTTATAGAGAACGAGGCTTTAGGTCTTATCTGGGCTCTACCGCATTTTGAGGTCTAAGTTGGTTCAGGTTTGACTCCCATGTCAGTCATTACTGACCATAACCCACTTAACTTTCTCAAGTATTTGCAGAATTCCACCCAAAGGCTAATTGGGCTTTGTTTTTGCAGCCCTACACACTGGACATAAGGCACATCAGTGCTAAATATAATATTATTGCTAATGCCCTTTCCCATGCTCCATTGTACTAACTTTTATTGTTGCTCTGCTAGGTCTACTGTTGTGTATTCCTCCTCTTAAATTACTTCTCATGAACCAAGGTTTTTGAGGTGGAGGGTGGATGCTGGGTTGGTTGATGTAGGGCTGCAACGTAGAGATGGGGACTGGAGTTTTTTTTTTTTTTTTTAAGACTTGGCCAAATTAAGCCTGAGGGTTAGAACCCTCGTTTTTAAGGGGTGGGGATGCCCCTCCCCTGTCCTTCCTCGGGCAAGCAGGGGCTCACCCACCATAAATATCTGCTCCTCAGTAGTCATTTTTGAGCCCTCTTTGAATGCTTGCTTTTGCCAAGAAAATTTCCTTTCCTATGCTATCTAAGCGAGATGACCAGGGAGTACGAAGAGCTCCTAAGCTCCTTTGAATTCAACAAATGCTTTGGAAAAGTACCTGGATGTAACCTTAAGCCCCTTTTAGCATAGGTTACTCCTGACCAACCTTTCCGAAAGAATATTGCCCACAGTTCTTTTCGGCAGCAACATTTAAAGCAACAGGACACAGACGTAGTTGACGGACAACGCTAAGACGATGGAGTTTCATGCTCAAGACTCTAATAATGTTTTTTTTTTAAAATGACTGATTTTAAATAATTGTGATAAATCGTTTTCTTTTTGTCAAAACTGAATAGTCAATGAGGCTAAGAAATGTACATTCAAATGAAAAGGAAATGTGTGATTCCACACAAGCAAAAATATCCATACATCCATTATCCAAATTCCTCATCCTCAGGATATATAATAACGCCGTTGCCTTGAGTGTCTGCTCATCTTAGTTCAGCTGAAACGTGAATGTTGTGACGGTTCGGGTTGGGGAGGAGGGCCTGGCAGTCTCTGATTATTTGCAGGTTCGCGATCCTTCCAGCCAGGCTCTCCTCCGGAGAAAGTGGGCGTCGGCTCCGGCGCACCTGCGGCTCGTTGTCTGCAATCAACGGGCAGCATAAGAACCAGCCACGCCAGGAGCTCGACGCCGGATTATCTCGTCATCTCGTGTGGTACTGGCCCATGTCACGTCACGCTTCTCGATCGCCCGATTCCTCGTGCCCTCGTGCTTGTCTGACCTCCGTGCTCTCTGTTTCCCCGTCCAGCAGACCCGAGCCCGTCCGGACCCGCTCCACCCGCAACCGCTCCCGAGTTCCTGCCCGGAGCTCATCCCGCCAGCGCTCTCCGCAACACGCCGTGCCCGGGCTTCCGCCGCGCCGCGTCTTCCGCACCTCCGCCTGCCCGACCGCACCTCCCGGTGCACCCCGCTCCGACGTCTGCTCGTCCGCACCTCCCGGTGCCCACTGCTCCGACGCCTGCCCGTCAGCACCTCCCGGTGCACGCCGCCCCGACGCCTGCCCGTCAGCACCTCCCGGTGCTCACCGCTCCGACGCCTGCCTTGCGGTGCTTCCCTCCGGGCTTGCCGCCCTTCCTCATTCCCCAATAAACCCTGTCTCAAACACTCCTGTCGCTCTTGGGTCCTCCTTCCCTCTCACCCGGTTCGCGCAACCACGACAAATGTGCCACAAAGCAAAGCCACTCATGAAATGACAGCAGCAGCATTGATAATCCATAAACAATAAAGTCTTGTTTAAAAAAGAAAAAACATTACTAAAAATACTCTTGACCAAATATGTTAATGAAAAGACAAACAAATGGTCACTTTGTGAGAACATTGAGAGCCTGAGATAATCCATTTCAGAAAGAAAAAAACATTCCTGATTTTTCCCCATTGTATGCAACAGCAAATGTGACCCTACTCAGTCAAAATTTCCAGAATATACAAATATTCGTTTAAAACACAGAGAAGACATACTTTTTGGGTTTGGATGGATAAGATCAGACAGAATTACAATGATAGCTGCGACAGGATGGTTGTATGAAGCAATTCCTGGCCTAAAAGCAAGGTCCTTCAGTGGCTGTATGTTTCTATCTTACATTGAGTGATCAGCTTGTCTCTGCCTCTGGCACTGGGTGAATCCTTTATCTGAATTAGGTGATCAATCCGACCTGTAACACAGGATGAGGCAGGAGGAACCTTTATGTGAGCGTCACATATTCACAAACACGCTCACACATGGGGGTGAACCGGCCACAGAGCGCATCAAGTTTTCCCAATGGGCCACTGATAGTGGAATTGAGCAGCCCATATTGAGGAAAAAAACTCAAATCACTTCTGTAGCAGCAGACAGTAGTTATATACACTGTGTGCTTTTCACTGTTATTCTTTCACGTCAACACATGCTTTTCACACACATTGACAAACTTTAACTACACTACGGTGGCCTTAATTGGACAAAAAGCTAATTAGATGTGTACTTGTTAGGGTTACAGTTCTCAGTAAAATAATCTGCGTTTGTGCTATCACACTAACTCGGTCACTTGCTCAAGGGCACATCAACATTCATCACTTCAATAATCACTTCTGCCAATGAGTCTCCCACAGAGGACTTTCACATGGACATTCAACCTGGATGTGCTACTCAATGCAATCATTCCACAAGTCGAGAAAATTGTACTTAGGTACTGCAGTTAGTGTTGTATTGTACTAGAGAAGTGACAACCAGTACAAACATGGTTAAGTGTGGACAAGTGCAACTCATGGTGTGTGCAGGTCCCTCTTCCGAATGAATACACATTCCCTTTTATACATGTAAAATGTGAATATCATTATACAATTCAATACAACTTTATTCATAGAGTGCATTTCACAATACTGGAGCTGTACCAACGCACTTAACATATTATGTAATATAAATTAGCAGTCAATTAGAACTCAAATTAAAACACGTTTATAGTAGATTCCAGAAAAACATCAGAACAGCGACAGTGTCATGTTAAGTTGATAGCCATAGGATAAGAATGTGTCTTCAAATGAGTTTTAAAAGTGGACAGAGGGGGGGAATGCCTAACATTTAATGGAACATCATCCCATAGAGAAGGACCTGCAACACAAAAGGCTCGCTCCCCTCTGAGGCTCCACTTAGTCCTCGGCACCTCCAGTAGCATTTGCTCCACAGACCTGAGGGAGCGGGCAGGTGTGTAGGAGCTCTGAGAGGTACCCTGATGCGAGGCCAGTTCAAGATAAACAAAAGTATCTTGAAATGTACTCAAAAATGGACTGGGAGCCAGTAAAGGGAAGATAAGACTGGGGTTATCTGCTCCATGTTATGAGCTCCATTTAGAAGGCAAGCAGCAGCATTTTGGACCAATTGAAGATGGTTGAGGGAAGACTGGCTGACTCCAAAATAAAGTGCATTACAAGTAATCTATAGAGAAAGTATGAGAAAGTAAAGTAACGGTTCTGGCTCTTCCCATCATCTCGCTTTTTCCAATTTGTGTCAATCAGAACCTGTACCCTGAGTGTACACCCTTGAACCCTTCCCTTCAGACCTTTACTTGGGTCCCCGGTTGGCCATTTACACGGGGCTTCTGCGGGGTGGCCGACGGAGGAGCCCAAGTAAACATTCTGGTCTCCCACAATCCCACGTTTTCAAGTTGCGTCATTCTGAACCTGAACCCAAGTCACTTCAATCCCTGCCTTTCTCGTCACCGCGTCCATTATGTACTTCTTCCCAAAGTCTCGTTTGCCCCGGTTCTTCTAGTTTGACTTCCTCAGACCAATTGCTCGCGGACCCTCTTGTCTCTTCTATTTGCTTATCTCTATGGCGGTAGGCTGATGAGGCAGAGCCCCGCACCAGCATCTTGGCAGCAGCCCCCATCCTGGCTCCTCGGCTCCACCAAAATCCAACGCTACTCCGGTGGCACATGCCCAGCAGGCAGCCTCTGACTCTGCACTTGTGGCGCAAGGTCTGAAGTCGCCCGGTGACCTTTGTCTGGCGGTGCAATCTCTGCGGCTGCTTTCTGACATTCTTCCAGTGGCGCAAGCTCCGTGGTTGCCCTCCAATCTTCTTCCGTCTGCGCAAGCTCTGCGTTCGCCCTCCGGCGGCTCAAGCTCCGCGGCTGCTTTCTGACCTTCCGCCGGCGTGGCAAGCTCCGCAGCCGGCCTCCAACATTCCTCCATCGACGCACGCTCTGCAGCCTCTTTCTGACCTTTCTCCTGTGACACAAACCCTGCAGACGCCCTCCGACTCTCTTTCAGCAGTGAAAGTGTTGCGGTCGCCCTCCGATCTTACTACAGAAGCGCAATCCCTGTGGCCACCCTCTGGCCCTGCTCCGGTGGCGCAAGTTCCGCGGTCGCCAACTGACTCTCTTCTGGCAGCGCAAGCCCTGCAGCCCTCTTCCGACCTTGCCCCAGCAGAGCAAGCCCTGTGGCCGCCCTCTGACTCTGCTCCTTTGGCGCAAGCCCTGAGGCCGCCCTCTGACTCTGCTCTGGTGACGCAAGCCCTGTGGCTGCCCTCTGACCTTGCTCCGGTGGCGCAATTTCTTGCGGCGTCATCACCGCTCGTCTGGCCTCCAGGGCGGCCACATGATTGCCCTGCCAAAAACCCCTTGTCCATCCACCTCTGCCTCAAGAACCTCATATTTAGAATGCATTTTCATGCTTTCCTTGTGTTCCATTGTAGGTGTCCGACCCGTTACATTATCATGTCCACCTGTGCAAGTTTACCCGATCCCTTGTGTTACCCATTTTTAGCTCCCTCTAACATTTTGTCTTGTTCAGTTCCGCGTTGTTTTATCTGTATGTATTTAGTTCTTTGCCTTCTTTCTGTCTTTGTCACGTCTAACTGCTGTTGTTTGCTGTTTTAGTCTAAGTCAAGCAGGTTTCATCCCCCTTTGCTTGTGTGACCCAATCCCTTGTGTTACCAGATTATACCACTATACACTTTGTGTCTTGTTCAGTTGCTCCTAGTTGTCTAGTCCGTTTGCATTTAGTTTCTTGTTTTCTTAGTCTTTGTCAAGTCTAACTGTTGTTTGTTTGCTGGCGTACCCCAGGTCAAGATAATTTCCCAGTGTTTGTTTAGTTACTTTAATTCTTCTTGTTTTGGATTTTAACATGGGTTGCCTTTTTTTTTCTGTCCTTTAGTTTCTGGGCACCAGGTGGTGTCCATTGAGGGGGAGGGGGGTACTGTTGTGACATATCTTAACATATCAGTTGCGACGCAGTTGCTATGGTCCTTTTCTGCTCTGTTCTGTCCAAATCCTGTTCCTCACGCATCGAGGCGTGTCACCCATTGCCCAGAAGAAGCAAAAGAACACCGGATGTCATTGTGAGTTTAATAAATCGGAAGAACAAAGTGGCATTTTTGAGACTGGGACGCAAGCTCAAAGGTACTGCTGCTTCATTAAAGAACATTTAATGAGAATCAAAGCGGACATCAAAAGGTGAGCAAGACAACTCAAAAATTCAAGGATTCAAAGCAAAGATTCAGCACACTGGTAGCCAACCGTAAGATTCGGATCAAACACAATTGGATGCCTCAGGAGTAGGGGTTGAATGATGGTGCAGCAGGGAGGGATTGAAAACATGCAGGAGAGTGGCTCTTGAGGATCAGAGCTGGATATGCCCGTCGTAAATTGAGCACATAATGCATATATGCAATACCAAATGGAAACCAGTGCTCAAAGTTAAACGTTAGTATTTCCAGTAGTGCCTTAACAAAATCTTTTTAAAGGGGGAGTGTAAAATAATCTTGGCAAAAACACATTTCCTGCCACCAACAATTTTGTCAGACATGACATTCAACTGGTAGTTGTGTATCAGGACCTTGCCCAACTTCTCTATGAAACTCAAACTTTTATGTAGCTGTAATGACAGGCAAATGTCAATAAATAGCACTCCTGCCAAATTTTAAAATTCAAAGTGGTGGACTTCCGTTTTAGCATTTGTCTCCAACAGACTTTTTTTGTAAGCTGTGGGCTGCTAAATATACCACCAAATCTGACTATGAAACGTACAACCGAGCTGCTTCATTAAAATTTTTTAAAAAGACTTTTTTCCCCAAATCGCACTACTATATATTAAAAAATTATTTCCAATTTTGCCAGTCCTAATGTCTGTGCAAAGTTTGATAAGACACATTAAGACCCTCTAAGTCAGAGTGGTTTTATTATACAATACAATACAACTTAGGTGATATAGCGCTTTCACAACAGCTGCAGCTTTAACAAAGGGCAAACTGCCCATTGCCACGGCAACAGCGTTTTGCGAAAAGTCACAGTTACGGTCTCTTATTACGATTTGGTTTGATACATTAGTTTCACGGTTCGATATTTTTTCGAGACAATTTTTTAAAATTTATTGTTTATTGAAGCCACTTACATTTGTTTAAACTGAAAAGTACACATTTTTACATTTAATTAAATCTATATTAGCAATACCTGACTCGTTTTCTGCTGTGCATACTTAGCAACGAATGAAAAAAAAAAATAATATTGTTCTAATACTATTGTACTAATACAAAATAAATTACCCATCTTCTGTGGTGCATTCTAAGCAACAGATTACAGTGAAACCCCGCTACTTCGCGGTTCACCTTTCGCGGGTTCAGTGCTTCGCGGGTCTAAAAAAAATATTCAAAAATTAAAAACGTTTTTGCCCGGGCACGATCGGGGTTCTCCATTCGCTCCGCTCCTTGGGGGCATTGCAGTTTCGCCGAGCGGCCCGATCGGGGGCGACGTTTCGCGCGGTTCGGACCGTACCAGAGTTCCGGCCGCCGTGCGTGGCAGTTAAGCCGAAGAGGAGCACCTTCCGCCCGGGCATGAGCGGGGCGACATTTCGCTCCGTTCGGGACCGTACGAGAGCTCCGGAGGAGGCCGGCCGGCGTGCATGACAGTTAAGCCGAATAGGAGCACCTTCCCCGGGCATGGGCGGTGTCAAGCGGTCCCTAAGTTTAACCGAATGGAAGCTCCGGAGGAGGAGGGCATGCTCGCGTCACAGTTAAGCCGAAGAGGAGCACCTTCCCCGGGCACGGGCGGTGCCAAGCGGCCCCTAAGTTTAACCGAATGGAAGCTCCGGGGGAGGAGGGCGGGCGTGTGTCACAGTTAAGCCGAATAGGAGCACCTTCCGCCCAAGCACGAGCGGGGCGAAATGAAACCGAGTTCAACCGAACGGAGACACGCTTCGGGGGAGCAGGTCCGGCGTGCGTGACAATTAAGCCGAAGAGGAGCACCTCTTCCGCCCGAGCACGAGCGGAGCGCGAGGCTGTCAGTTATGAATGAATAAATAAATAAATGAAGAATGCCACCTTTCATTTCACAGGGCACACCGGACGGCGTACCAGCAGGTAAAAGTCGAAGTAATTAAATAAATACAAAAAGAAGTAATTGAATAAATACAAAAATAATGGCTGGGGAATAAAAAAATAATAAGTTTTAATAATAATTTGTTTTGTTTTGTTATAACATGAATTTCACTCTCTCTCTGTCTCCACCCGTATTCTATATGGTGTACTGTATACAGGGGGGTATACTGTATACCTGTATAGGTTTTTTTTAAGCATTTTTGAAGGGGCGCCGCTACTTTGCGGATTTTCAGTTTTCGCGGGTGGTCTCGGTCCCCATTAACCGCGATAACCGGGGTTTCACTGTACTGTATAGTTGTCAAATAAACAGCTCCTTAAAAAAAAAAGTTAGACAATACTCATCTTGTAAAGTATATTTTCAGCATCAGCAACTTAAACAAAAACAGGACCTTAAACTTAATGTCTTGGGTTAAAGTTAAGTTGGAACTATATAGGCTATATGCGGTATGTAAAAAAATATTTATTATATAATATTTATTTATTTTATATATAAAATTACAAATGTTTTTCTGCAGTTCATCTTTATCCATCAAGTATACATAAACAATTATCTTTCTTAATAGAATATTACTTGAAACATCATTGTTTTTAAAATTTGAAATAACACAAAACTCATCCAAATACAGTAGTGTATCATCGTGGGTGCTTGACTATATTTTCAGTATCGGCAGAAAATAAACACTTTATCCCTTCATCCCTTCAATTATTTTTTTAAACCACTGTACTTTGTATACAAATAAATATATATTGGAGTGCATTGTACAACTCCAAAATATTTTTAAATAAATAAAATAAAACAGGTATAGTTGCGTTTAGGCGCACCCATTTCCATCCTGCGCAACTTCTTGTTAAATCATCGGTCGTGTGACTTTTGAGCAGCCGTGTCTGAATAATGTTGCATTTTATGTCCCACTCGGCAGTGATGTAAAGTGCCGTAACGGTCAGATAGCGCAGCAGGGGCTGCTGACAAAGCCGTTGCTAATTTGACTCTCGTCTTGTTGTACAAATCAGGAATTGCAGTATTGGTGAAATAGGATCAGGTTGTGACGCGAATTGATGTAATTTCAGCTTGTTACACTCTGCCATCAATAAAACAAATTATATTCATGTCACTTCTGAATAAAGTTGCTGCTTTTCTCCAAACTCCAAAAGTGTGCTTTTGTGCTGCGTCTGTGAACTTGTTTAACTTTTCTTTGAGTTTTTCCAGCGAGAATTATACACATGTAGATGTATGTCTGTATACATGTCATTTTCACTGAAGCGACAGAAAATAATGTGAGAAAGCGTTTTTAAAAACACATATAATGGCTTAATTGTGTTTTTGCACGCATTCTCAGTTTTAAAAGGGTTATTTACAGCATGTAAACGTAGAGATTGCTTTAAAATTGCCAGTTTGAAAGCATCCATCATCTAAGCCGGTTCTCCTCACGAGGGTCGCAGGCATGCTGGAGCCCAACCCAGCTGTCTACAGCCAGTAGGAAGGGTACACCCTGGATTGGTTGCCAATCAATCACAGGGCACACAAAGATTAACAACCAGAAGCGCTCACAATCACACCTAGGGATAATTTAGAGTGTTCAATCAATCTACCATGCATGTTTATGGAATGTGGGAGGAAACCGGTGTACCTGGAGGAAATCCACGCAGGCACGGGCAGAACATGAAAACTCCACACAGGATGGCCGAAGTCCGGGATCAAGCTCCAAATCTCTGAACTGTGAGACTTGCATGCTAACCAATCATTCACTGTGCTGCCAGTTTGAAAGGATTGGTACTTAAGTACGATAACTACAGAGTAATTAAACATTTTATCACCATTTTAAAACTAAATGAAAAAAAAGTATTTTTCTCGTTTATTTCAAACATTTTCATTCAACAGTACAACAAACGTAGAACAATATAGAATAATAGTGAATGATGACTACATCTTAAATGTAAATATCATTTTTAAGTTATGTTCTTATGTTAAGTTACACACGCCGTTAACATGATTGATGCTTGCAAACGTGCGTTATCAAAAGATGACACTTTTGATTGCTACTTTGGTCCACTGGCTGCATGGCTTATTGCTAAGCATGGTCGTCTCTCAACTCAGAGGTTGGGGAATCGATCCCTGGCCATTGTGACCATGTCAAAGTGTCCTTGAGCAAAATACGGGACCCCCAGTTGCTCCTGATGCTGTGTCATCAGTAGGGGAATGAGGAAACGGTACGGAAGTGCTTTGAATACATCAAAGGTAGAAAAGCGCAATTGTGAAAGCCCATTTAGTCCCATTTTTTTGTCTGTCTCTCTGTGCGGCCCGCAACTAAATTGGCCGTGCCCCGGGTCTGGTGGTTGGGGACGACTTCTAAAGGGTATTTTGATTCTTGAAATCCTACCTCTTTCATGTAACTATAAAACTGAAATTTAGTTAAGAGCTATGAGACACATGGTGGTGAAACAGTATAGTGTAATGATATGTTGAACAGTAGGTTTGTACTCGGTACTTACGGGGACCTAAAAGGTAGCCAGCACTATTGAGAGTCCATCCCCTCTTCTCCTTTGTCTGCGTGGTCAAGCAGGACAAAAGTAAATGGGTCCACAGATTAGTGTTCTGTCCTTAAGATTGTTGAATATCTGCAATAGTTACAGCTCAGAATGATTCCATTTATGGAAGACTGAAAAGTTATTGCTGAAAAATATCATTGACAATTCCCGCCATATACTGGATGTAACAAATATTGATCGAGAGACTTTCTTAATCTGGTCAAATATTTTATGAATTCAAAAACCTCATTGCAGATTACTGGATGAGAATCATTTTTTGGCTATATATTGCTTTTTATTACAAGGTTAACCAAGAATGTCCATTTCCTTGGTTAAAGAAGATCATTTTTGGGGTGACCAGTGGCCCTAATTGCTTGTTTCTGTAAAAATTAAATTTCCAAGCTTGAACTTTTTTGAATAAAAATTCAGATTTCAAACTTAATTCACCTTTTAATTTCTAAATTTGAGTCAGCTCAGTTAGCTTTTCAAAGATGTCTGATATTAATCAAGAATATAAAACTAAACATTTAAAAAAAGATAAATGAAAAAAATTAAAAAAAAAAAAAATTCTTTATTCATCTATAAATCTTTAGCATACTGGTGTATTAACTACATAAATAGAAAAAAAACATATGCAATAAATTATTTTAGTGATTATCAATGCATATGATTATTTGTAGTGTCGTAATACATGCTTGCTGCCTTTGATGCAGATGACAAGATTCCCAGCTATTGCCATTACTTTGGGTGGTGGTATAATAAGTACCATAAAATTATGTATATATTCCTACAACCAACTAATAGAGTGATCTAAAATTTTTTTTTTTTTTTCAGTTTCATTTCTGATATTACAGCAAGAAATATAATTGCAGAAATATTGACAATCTCATTTATGAATGCAATAGTGAATTAAATGTCATCAATAAAAAAAAAGGTCTTACCGCAATAACCAGCCCGATGGTTTCAGAGAACATTGTACAAAAAATGAGAGACACCAGCAAAATCCCAAAGGTCCTCTTCATCTAAAGAATTAAAGTAAGAAGTAAAGATATCAATAACTACCTAATCAATATTTTTTTTCCCCGAGTAATCCAACTGAGAAGGCTTTCTTTATGTGGACTCCACTAACAATTGGCCAATGCATATAATGTCTTTCCAGCAAGAATTAAATGACTTGAACAAAGCAGCATCTTACCTTTGATACGCCGGCAACACAGACTCTCCTCCCTGAAGGCAGCAGCTGAAGTTGCTGTATGTGTGAACACTTTGCAGTTGAGATTAAATGAGTACTTCATACACCTTTTATTGTCCTCCAGCTCACCCTGGCTTCAGTCCACCTGCGTCAGCAGCCCTCTCCCCTCAGGCAAGAGAAAGCATCATGAAATTCAATTACATCATGTAATGCCCGGATCCCATTTTTCTTTACCCCCCCTCAGAGACATTGGATTAAATTTGAAAATGAGGGAAATGTTTTTCTTTCATCATCTTTCATTCTACGAGCATATGCTTCAAGTTTGTGTAGCAAATCATTATTGGACATTTGCTTTCCTCTTGCTTGTTTGGGCTTAGGAAGTCTGCTTAGGAAAAATAATTTATGATAAAATATTGAACATATTCCTTCTCTGGAAAATAGTTCATCTTTTTATATGACACTTTCAAAGGTAAAAGAAACCAAACATTATAGCCTGCTAATTGTTCTACTGTTCAGCGAACTGTCCATCTTTACTTAAAGTCCCTAAAATTGAATTGAGGTGTTCCAGAATAGATCAAAGTATTGAAATGAATGACCCACTTTGACAGTAAGTTGAAAGTCAATTCTGTTAGTTGATGTAACATTTTATTCACAGTTAATCAAAATAAATGCTGACCAACAAAAGTGGCTGAAAACATGAATGCCACGACAGTAAAGTGGTGAGCCGATGTCGTGTATCTGCTTTTGTTTGAGACCAATGAACCTTGGCGAGGGAAGACCTGGATCTTTGAAGTTTGTTTTTTTGTAATCACATTTTGTTTGTTGGCACTTGTAATTCTCGCACATTTTCTTTCGAAATAACATTTTAAAGTTTGTCAAATGTGCAAGCAATGCAGTAGCCTACTATGGCATATGCAACAGCCGTAGGTGAAAAAAACAATGTTCCGGAAGGAGCAGCTTCCATGCTTGCAGAAAATAATAAATGCTTTCTATTTGCTATGTAAAGTTTGGCATTATTTATTACAAGTAAAGTTTGCCTCAAGCATTAGTCTCCTGCTAGCTGGCCAGCTTCAGTCATGAAGAGCTTTGCCACACACTCTGTGTGTGACTGAAATTTATGTTACGGGTTGATTTATCAAGTGTATTTTATTGGTATTGCCGTCATATGGTCCTCAACTACCTTGGAATTGTAAAGAATTGGCTCCTTATATTACACATTGTCGATTATAAGTTGTATTTTAACTATCTTAGTGACATATCAATATTGTGATATTTTAATTCATTAAGCACTAACAATATTGCCACTTGGAAATACTTTCAAGTCATAACTGTGGGAAATGGTGCTAAAACCCTATCCGGCAGATAAGTTTATTCTTATTCTCATACATTTTGAGTTCAATAAAACAATGCAGGTGGAGTGGCTGTGTGAAACCATCCCATCCATATGACAAGGCTGTCCATGAAAGAAGTGGTCCACCATTACATCTCTTTGGCTTTGGCGTATATGACTTGATCTATGACTATCACCACATTTTTTTTCAGTATAGCAGCAACAGCAATGGAGTGACTTAAGATTTGGTATGTATAGTGTTGAGCTCTGTTGGGCTGGCATCAATGACAGGCAAGTAGTGGGTTTTGTTATGCTTTAACCTGATGTCTTTCGATTTGTCGGTAAGCATGAGCTGTCTTGCGCTAAAGAACTTGACATTTGGATGAACAGCGGCCAAAACTATTCAGGAGTCCGTTAAGTCAGGAGTCTGAGTTGTGCAGAAACAGCTTGACAAAGTTTGCAAAATTTCAACCTTTGTCTTGTCAGTTCATGGAATATTCTCTCAAATGCCTTCGGAATCATGACTATTTTTTTTGTTGTGTTACAAGCCTGTATGTTTATTTTTCGGCAGTGGTTTTCACCTTGAAACTCTGCTATGGATGTCATTTTTGTCCAGTGTTTCTTCATTATCCAGAAGATAGCGAACAATGCGACAGCGCGTGTGGCGACGCTCCTGTTGCTTCAGTTTTATTTTCTATTCACAGTAATCAGTAATTGAGCAATCATTTGCCACATTATTTAAACTCGGTCACAGAGGAAGGAACGTGCCAGATTATTGCAGATTGGTTTGAATATTCACTGGCCCACTTCGTTCTTCTAGTTTGCTTTAGTCTACAAATCTTAGTAATTATAAATGTTTTTGCGCAGTTTTCTTCCACTGAACCTTGTGTAGGTTTGAGATTTGTGCTTTTTTTTTTTTTTTTTTATCTCAGTTGAGTTTTCGTTCTTTGATTTCTTTCTTAGTTAGGCACCTTCCTTCCTCTGTTGCTGTGTCCAGTTTTACTACAATAACTGGTTTGTTGGGCTGCAATGACCTTTTGGTTCAGCCTTTCCATTTTTTGTGCCTTCACCTTGAGTGCATCCTTGGTTACAGTAAAATCTACTCAACGGCAGATGGTTGTTGTGTTTGATTTGGGTTCCACGTCACGTTTGAAGCCATCCTTTACAGAATTATCCGGCACCTAAATGGAAACCACGGACTCAGAGCATTTGCGTCTGGCACTGTCAAGCCTAAGCATGGTGGTCGATCGCTATGATGATGTGTTGCATGAAGCAATGTAAGCCATCCCTACCCTCACTTCTGAATTAGGAGCATTAAACTTGTGATTCAATGCCAGGGCATTACAGGACACTAGTATTTCTTGTTCCCGTGATACGAATGTTCCCCACGCCTCTCGTTATGATGGTGAATTAGGATCATGTCATCAATCTTTACATCAGTGTTCTCTCATTTTTGATCAACAGCCCCACACTTATTCACAAGACAGTTCTAAAGTGGCAATTTTTATGAGATCCTCCGATAAAGGATGAACTGGCAGATCGGGACGAGACCTCTGGTTGGAGTAGCTAATTGGTCTTGCTATTAGGGTTGACAACCGTTTTCATGAGCACAAATGAGAGTGGTGGAGCTCAGAAGGTGGAAGTCAGAGGTGACACCTACAGCCAGAAGCAAGTACACTCGTAACAATTCCCAAACCTGTTCGATTTCGGACCGGCAAGCCCTCGCTGCAAAGGAACACATGCAGTTTGGCGGAGGTCGATTGACGTCGTTAGATCGCATCATCTTTGCCTAAACTGCGCACATGCAGGGAATCGTGTCAGCAAGTGTCTGACTATTTCGTCATCGACTGTGGGAACTGTGGCAGCTCAGACGGTAGGCAGAAGGAGGGCGCCAACATCACACGGCTTGCTGCCCACTGGAGGAATCTTGTATAACAATATACTAGGAAGGACAAGACGCTTCATCCATGTGTTGATTAGAGGGGTCTGAATGATATAACCAGAACAAAAAAAATATCCCTGGTCTTAGATGGATTCATCTTTTGGTCAGTTGCATTTCTCTACCGTATTCACGAAACCCGATATTCGCAGCGCTGTTGGAATCAACATGTTCTCCCCGTGCACTCTAAATTGTCCCTGGCTATGAATGTTAGTGTGGATGGTTGTCTTTGAGTGCCCTGCGATTGGCTGGCAACTTGTTCAGGGTGTACCCGGCCTACTACTTGAAGACAGCTGGGATAGGCTCCAGCAACCACGCGACCCTTGTGAGGATAAGCGGCTTAGATAATGTAAGGACGTTCTACAAGATATGATCAACCAGCTTTGTTTTGTCGATCTTGATGACAGTCTATTTTTTTCCAGAAACATTCAATAACACTAACAGCATGTCCGTCTTGTATTTCAGCATCTTCTACAAACATGTTTGTCTGTGAAGACAGAGAAGTGTGAATTCCACTCCTCAGACGTTTAGTTTTTGTGGTTCACGGAGGCAAACTGAGACCCAACCCTGCCAAAATTCATTCTGTGGTTTTTGGCCCAGTCCTACATTGAGAAAGCATTTGCTGAGATTTCTGGGATTTTCTACATTTTTCAGGCGGTTCACCCGCAAATAGAGTGGTAAAGCAGAACCTCTGTCAAGGCTGACATCTGTTAAACGCCAATTTGATTGGACATCGGAAGAAGCGAAAGCGTTTGTCAGCCTTAAGCAATTTTTTACGAGATCGCAGAAGTAGAAGCCTTGGATACAGGAGTGGGAGCGGTCTTGTTGCAGTGTGCCCCTGTCGACCAGCAATTGTCTTACTCCTGCCAAGAGAAATTACGACGTTGGTAACAAGGAACAATCTTAACCATTATCCAATAAACACAGCCTGTCAAAAAGGAATCTCACTCCTCAAATTTCACAATAAAGATGGCAAATGTTTTTTCCTCTGTCAAATTATACATTTCCTTGACAATGAAAATGAATGTTATCTTTGTTTTCATAAAATTATTTTCTGGTGGAATGTAAATAAATCAAGGTCAGATAGATATGTTGCGGCCAAATGATGTGTTCTTGAACGGGGTTATGGCAAAGCATAGAAGGAAGAGTGAAATATTGTAATTCATAAAATTTGTTTATTTTGTGTCGCAAGAATAAATGGTTTGAAAATGAAAACTTTTAGGCAAAGAAGGACGTAATGTGATTGTTGTGTTCATTGTCCTTAAAAAAAGTTCATTTTTATGCGGAATGGTTTTCCGTCACACTGACTCATTGTGTTAGTCACTGTTGCAGAAGAGGTTAATAGACAGAAGGGCAGAGCAAAAGAAGCATCCTAATTAAATTTTCGAGTAAACTGTTGCAAGTAAGACATTAACTATGCAATTAATATAATTTACTTCAGATGTTGCCTACAATGGGCAAAATAAAGACGTGATGTGTGGATGGTGCCCTTGCAAAAAGCTTGCAGAGATCATTCCATATTTACTGGCAGGGATATTGGTGGACATCACTCATAGGGCAGAGTTGTAGGACTGCGACACAGAACAAGAAGAATACAATTGAAATTGAACACTGTGGTTGAGGCATTAAAGATGTTAACCAAGAGATGCAGTTTAAAACAAAGCAGGAAATAAGTCAATCTTCATAAAATGCATAAAAATTCAACGAATCACGTTTGCAAATCAAAAGCACTAAAAGATGCTCATCTGAAAGAGTTAATGGTCTTCATTTAATGGTGATATGTTTTGGTGCGGTATAATCCTAGATAAAACATGTTGTATTAGTGGTCTGGTTTGCTTCAGATTTGCTTTTTTGTCAATGCAAAGCCTATTGTGGACTTGAATTTCATTAGGAAGACATTTATGAGTAGTATTGACAAGCCCACAGCTTTGTTACTTTTTTTAATTCAATGTGTCCCAAATGTACATTTAGTCATTGTTCTGTTCTCTATCAATAGGTGGCAAAGAGGTCACTGTCATTAGGTACGCCATCTTGGGAAATAAAAACCTGCATACACTGCAGTATGTCTACAAATGACCACAATCCACAATCAATCACGGTCAATCTAAGATATCATGGGCAACATACAGCCCGGGGGCCACATGCGGCCCGTTATATGTTTTAATCCGGCCCCGCCAAACTTGAAAAAAAATTAAATGAATAAACCTTGTTAATGTTTTATTTTCCCTTTAAGTCTGATGTACCCTCACTAGGAGGCACACTCGAAGACAGATATTTTGTTGTAATGCTTTATTTCATTTTCATTTAAAATTAAGGCATGTTTTCTCTATGTATTAAATGTATTTTTTTCTCTGGTAAGATTTGGTTACCAAAACACTCAATCCATCTGCTACTGGTCCAGCCCCCCTGTCAAATTTTAGAACCCATTGGGGCCCACAAATCAAAACGTTTGCCCACCCCTGATGTGGTTCTCTTAAATAAATATATTCATAAAAATCTAATTTTGCTCAAGAATATTTGTGAAATGTGCTGTATAAATAAAGATGTTTAAAATAAAATATGAAAATAAAAAAAACGCTGTCGTGAATTTGAGGTATTTTGTGAACCCAATGATGAATCGATAGCATTGAGCCAGAATTCGTATTCTGACCAATCAGCTGAAATTGCCAAAGTGTTGTCAGAGTGATTTAGGCCATTTTAAAGCTTGAGTGTATTGACATGCCCAACCAACTTAAAATTCGAGGCAGTTCTGACCTAATAAGTTAAACAGCATGAAGCAAGCGGTGAAACTAATTATTGTTCAGTATGTGAAGATGATGATTATCCATCAATTAATTTTCTTTTCCACTTGTCCTCATTAGGGGCAAAGGTGAGTTGGCTCTTATCCCACATTTTCCCCTTGCCTTGGTGGAGGTCTGTGCTCCAATAAATTTGTCAAGTTTAATGGTGACTAAAGCTTTTACACAGCACTGTATTTCACTGTCCAATTACTTAAATTTTTTTTTCTGGGTGGGTTGCGCTGCAGAAGAGATCTTAATTCCATTTGCGTATGTTCTCAACTCAAGTCAATGTATATCCTCAAATTTTATTCCATTGCCCTACTGAAATACGCCAGATGGGACCGACAAGAGAATTGGAAGAATATGTTCTCGAATTAGGGATCATGTTTTTTGTTCCATGGTATGCTTTCCATCATTCTGACACAGCCTTGGTCTTACTTTCTGCACCTGTTTCTGTCTTTTCCCTTACACTTGGTGTTCCAAAGTGGGCGGTTTAGAAAAATGGGTTTTAGATTTGAATAAAACATTTTTTTCAGATAAAGGTGGGATATATACTATATATAAAAAGAACAAACAAACCCAGAGATAGAAAGAGACAGAACCCCAAAAAACAAAGCTTACACTTGAAACCATCACAGGGAATTGACATGATCTGCACCAAGACACAATAAATCAATAAGCAAATACCATTAAAGACTGAATGAATGTTGATTTAAAATATTCATAATGTGAGAGCATTTGTTCTGTACATCTACAATTGTGGTTATTTGAGTTAAAAATACAAAAACACGTGCAGGACAATAGCAATAAGAGTCATTTTGTGGTGTGCACAGTCTTGCTCTCAGTCTCCTCACCTCCCCTTTGCTTCAAAAGAGCGGTAACAGCAGTGGAGGAAGGCAACAGACCCTTTTCTTTTTCATAGCACAGAGGTCTTGCTGTGAAGAAAAGGAAACGGGTGTGCCTCATGAGCTCTTGCAGCATCATTGACAAGTCCGGGAAAAAAGACACATGGTCACAATACAGCTCCACTATGAAAGAGCTTTGCGCCACAGACTATTTAGCCTTGAAAGGTAGCTTGTATTATTATTTCACTCGTACCTGAAAGTAAAACCAAACTGCCAAAAATAAGTTACAATTGTTCATTATATTTACACAGAGAGTATTTGAGAAGTATGTTAATTAGGGCAAAAAGTTTGAATCAGTGGCGAATGATGGCGTGTTCTCCAGGGGCCTCATTTATAAAAGAGTGCATAGAAGAGGTTCTAAATTTGTTCAAGTAAAATTTTAGAGTGTAGGTATATACATAAAAAAAAAACTATTCATCAAATGTCCGGACACCTATTCTGTGCACTCCACAAAGTAATGTGTGCTGATAAGTTTCACTTGTTCTAAACTACCACCCTAGCACACGTCAAGTCTCTCCCTCATTTGCTTTGAGAAACACCTCCTATTGACCATACATGTTCCGGCGGTGTTGAAGCCGTGGAGGTGAAAAGTGGACGCAAGAGCAAACTGAGTCAGAAGTGGCATGAACCAGAGGTTTATTGTGGAGAAGGTAGTTAAAGTTGGGGGTCCAGTGGAATGCAGGCCAGGTGAGAGGACGTGGAGAGGTCAATGCAGGTTCAGGGGTTCCCAGGTGATGACGCGGGGCTTGGGCGGACAGGCAGGACGCACTGTAGACAGCACACAAGAGAAACAAGGAATCAAGTCAGTTGGCAGAAGTTTAACTTGAGCAAGATCACATATCCTTTACCCAGGATGGTCCATTTTTCAATAAGAAGCTCAAATTATGATTCTTTTTTTCAGGAAAATGATATTAGCTTGCATTTCCTATTTTATAAATTTGTTTTGTAGAAATTATAATACAAAACTAAAAAGTTTAAAAATGCCTCCTGGTAATGAGCATTATGGCCACGCCCCCCTCCCCCAATCTCTTGGTGGGAATCACGGGAGAGACCGATTGTGTAGAGGTTATCGCATGAGCTCCCGTATGATGTAAAAAAATCCAAAATATTGTGCAGGACGCTTCAACGAAAAGTTATTTTTAGAATCCACTTTAACACAAAGTCTCGTGCATAAGTGTGATGAAATAAGAATTCTACTCCTTGTCTTGACCCTGACTTGTGTTTCTTGAAACAAGGCTACTTGATTGTCAAGTCAGGTCATATAACCCTTAATCACAGAAAAGTCTGAAAGAGCTTCACATGCCCACAGTTGACAAATAATAACAACACCCCCTGATCTTAACCTCCAGGAGGACAAAGAAAAGCACAAAAAACCTAAACCTAAAAAAAGACATGTAGCACAAATGTTAAGACTTTACATGTGGTGAGTGGGTTGGGGGGAGGAGGTTGGGGGTGGTTGATGCAACGCAACCAGTTTGACTAGCAGCTAGCAGCTAGCTTGAGCGCTTCGATAGAAACCTTTTACAGCAAAATGCATAGACTACCTTTGCAAATCATGTTTATGTTTTGCAGCACACGTTGACGCATTAGCCTTGTCCACATCAGAAATTTCAGTGTGACCGCGCTGCGTCATATCAGTAGCTTTCACAATAAAAAGTTGTCTGTTGCGAGCTCTCTGCGAAATTTCTGTTATGTTCCAATCCATGTTTGATCAATTTATGCTACATTGTTTATATTGTTTTTCACCGCATTTCTCAACTTTTAGAGATCATGAATAAGATATGCTGGCAGGACAGGCGTAAGGCGTTGTGCCTAGTGATAGTGATAGACCTGATAATAGGCTAAGTAGCGTGAGCTTCAGAGCGAAGCACACCTGTGAGTGACAGACGATGACATGGACCAGAGCCAGCTCAGTGACATGATTCTTCTTGAATAAAATAATGTGCTGTTACCTGTATAAACAGTTGTTTTTACTGACAGTCGTACTGACTGAAGTGCGGAAAAAATAATAATGGAGTAAAAGACTAAAAACTGATGGACTGGCGGGCCGGCTGATGGTGAATGACGGATCGTCGAAATGTACGGGGTAAGGACAGTAACATGCACCCCTCCCCCAAAAGTGAGCAACTCAAACGTTCACATAAACTTCATCCACTGTCTTTTAAAATGTAAAGTACAGACTAGATTTATTGAGTAAGAAAAAAATAAAAATAGAAACTATTTTTTTGTCTCCTACACACTCGTCTTTCTGAATAAAATGTGTTTTTATAAAGTTTTTAAAACTGCCTTAGGTAGATAACGCAGTTGACTTTGTTAGGTTTCTTGTACATATTCATTAGGAATGTCCTCATAATGGGAGAAAATTGTTGAAGACAGGTTTGGCTCAGTACAGTGTTTTTTTTTTTTTTAATTAATGAGATGGTCCTTCAAAGAAAACGAGCTATTACGCTTCCAAATAGCACATAATCACACTTACTATGTAACAAGCATTTCCTTTTGAAGATGACCTAAATGATGAGTTATTAAGTGTAATTTGCGCCAGAAGTGGGTGACAGAGTGACGTAAATAATGTCAGTGCACACTTTTTCTGAGACATAAATATACTTTGGGTTGGACTGCCAAGTGATGCATTTCCGCTCAACGCATTTCTGAATTAGTGAAATGCAAATGCTAAACCATGACTGAATATCATCAAATAAATTGCTGCTCTGCACAAAGTCAACTACTTTCTTGAGAATCTTGAGCAGAAAAGGAAGGACAGATATTGATATGTGATTACAAAAGAAATCTGGTTTAACATCCACTTCTTTACGAAGGGGTTTGACTACATTCACGTTAAATGATTGTGGGAAATATAGTAACTTGTTTTTAAAGACTTATTCATCACACAGCAGTGCACATTGGCAGTAACAGTTGTGTTAGAGTAAAGGCTACCTTTATTAGTTCCACAATGTAGAAATGTGTTATAGTATGACAGTTATTCTAAATATTGAAAAATCCGGTAAAACAAAAATCGCAGTGTTTCATCACGTTTGTGTCGCTCACTTTTGGGAGAGAGGTGCATGTTACGGTCCTTACCTTTTAAGAGAATGAGGCCTATTAGAACATGCCTGGGCAACACGGTGGCGACTGGTTAGCACGATGGCCTCACAATGTAGATGTCGTGGGTTCGATTCTAGCTCTGACCTTCCTGTGTGGAGTTGGCATGTTCTCTCCGCGCCTGCGTGGGTTTCCTCCGGGTACTCCGGTTTCCTCTCGCATTCCAAAAACATGCGTGGCAGGTTGATTGGAGACTCTTAATTGCCCCTAGGTATGAGTGTGAGCGTGGATGGTTATTCGTCTTTGTGTGCCCTGCGATTGGCTGGCAACCAGTTCAGGGTGTACCCCGCCTACTGCCCGATGATAGCTGGGATAGGCTCCAGCACGCCCTCGACTCTAGTGAGAAGAAGCGGTACAGATAAGGGATGGATGGATAGCACATGCCTGGGCCTCCAGTGCATAGCATAGGTGGTTTTATATGGAGGTAAATTTGGTGCAAAAATAAGTTGGACTTGTAACAAGGAACAAGGAAATTTGGATTTGTAACTAGGAAACGTAAGAAATTTCTACTTGGAGCACAAATAACTTGAATGGGTATGAAATCATTTTCTATATGCCCCTCCCCCCAAAAAAAGGTATTCTTAAAAAAAAAATGTGGCTGTGTGAAAAATACTATTCTCCTTCGTAGGAAAAACAACTTGTTGTTTTGTAGATTAATTTTGTGGTTATGGGTAAAAACTGTATTATATATATATATATATATATATATATATATATATATATATATATATATATATATATATATATATATGTATATACTAAAACAAGTCACAATGTTTTGAGAGGCCTGGAAATGGAGAGAAATTTGAGTGGCAGAGTTCTTGTGAAAGATGGTTGAGATTGGTGAGGTGGTAAGCAAAAACAAAGTACAGTAATATGATTGAGCGTGTTCTAGTCCAGGATATGGGCATGAGGGAGGCCGGAAAAAGAGTACAACCAATCATCAGTAAAATTTACTGTATCCACCATAATCTGGATTTATAAAAGAGATAATTAAATACCTTTTTTTATGTAAATGTTGACAGCAATTTCCATATGCATGGGTCAATGGTTGTCTCCCAAACTCGAGGTTGTGGGCTCCATCCCGGACAGAGTGACCATGTCTAGGTGCCCTTTTGCTAGTTTACTACCGATATTGCCAAAATATATGTTTATGAAATTCTTGATTTACTAAATCAACTGCTGCTTACTTACTCACCTCTCGGGCCTGCAGACGGTTGCAAGCACTGTTGGCCGGGTGGTGCTATAGAAGGTAGCTAGTGACTGCGGAACTTGATAGTGGCTGCTGTCACTCGCTTACGCAGGGCTGCTGTTGCTCTTTAATGTTGTAAATCGATGTTTCTAAACTTTTACTTAGCCAAGACATATATTTCACATTAGAAAAAAAATTCACGCCACTTAGAAAAACGATTCACCAAATGTTTATATAGAGGTTCATTATGTACCTTCAGTCATTAAGTGGAAGAGTTATTTTTTTCTATCTGTGGTTGGCATTGACATAAACTGCTGTAAATAACCCATTAGGTCTCATTCCCATAAAAAAAGCACTGGATTTATGGAAGTTGGCTTCCAAACATTTGTGGTTAGAAGTTTAATTTTAAACCACACCTGATGAGTCAATTAGATTAGAAACCACACCTTATCAAACACTGTCAGATACATGTTACAATTCAATAGTAATTGGTTGGTCAAGAAAGTAAATGAGCACAAAAAGGGTTTTGCACCTAATCACAAATGGACTTCCAGAGTTCTCCCAAATCTCAGCGAAAAGTGATCTCATCATGCGCAAAGGCAAACAAGTCAGTGAGGACACAAAAGTTGAGCTGAGACCAAGTTTTCTGACACCGGGAAATGTTTCCTCAACAAAATGTTGTGCAACAATATATTAAGTTTAATCATTTTTGTTTCATTTTAAAATCAATTCTGTTAGCCCACAATTAAAAAACAATGCCTCAGTTTTTCATTTTCTGTAAAGAAGGACCAGCCGTGCTTTGCAGCTTTAAAAATCTAATCTTGGTCTAGGTGGAAAACGCAAGACATCCAACATTTGGAGAGAACAAATCATACTGTATATCATAGATACAGTAACAATACATTTTGATTAACGGGAGTTGATGTTTTCAATTGAAGTTTGTTTGAGGCTCCTTGTCATAAGTAATCCTTGTTTGCCTTTGTGTGCCCTGCGATTGGCTGGCACCCAGTCCAGGGTGTACCCCGAAGACAGCTGGGATGGCTTCCAACATGCCCGCGACCCTTGTGAGGCGAAGATAATGAATGGATGCTTTCACGGTGGCACATAAAAGCCTGACTTTTTTTTCCAATTTTATTTTTATTATTAGTCTGTATGTGATTCCTCGTGTTGGCCTCCGCGTTGGGAGGTGTGGCTGGCCTTCTCAGTGGCTGGCGGGTTGGTCGACGGGCGTCCGCCGGGGAGCTCTTAAGGCCCAGTGGACCGGAGGCATCTACACCATGATTAGGGTCGACCTGGTCAATCTGGGCCATGGGTCTCTGATGATGGTGTTCCCTGTGGCCGTGGGCTTCCCCTTGTGTACGCTTTTTCTCATATGGATTCTTGCCATGTAATTTTTAAACAGTTATCAGGTTTTGTGTAAGTGTGTTTTGGGGGGGTGCGTGTGTGTGTGAGCTTGTAGATAGGTCTTCTTTTTATGTTGCATTTTGCATTTTTAATAAAGTTTTGATTGATTCATTGATGTTTGGATAGAAAATCTGAAACATTTTCCTTTCCTTTGATCGGGCGACATGGTGGTTGAGCATGTTCGCCTAACAATGCAGAAGTCCGGGGTTGAATTCCAGAATCCAGCCTTCCTGTGTGGAGTTTCAATGTTCTCCCACATTACCAAAACAGGCATTGTAGTTTGATTGGACACTCTAAATTGTCCCTAGGTGTGATTGTGAGTGTGGATGGTTTGTCTTTGTGTGCCTTGCGATTGGCTGGCAACCAGTTCAGGGTTCCTGAAGACAGCTGGGATAGGCTCCAGCACTCCTGTGACAATTGTGAGTTGAAGCAACTTAGATAATGGATGGATTGATGGTTGTTTTGTCTGACGAAACCAAAGTTGAGTGGTTTGGGCATATGCATGCTGTCTGTGTTTGGAGATGGAAGTGTAAAACCTAAGCCCTTAGTATCCTAATGGAGCTAATGGCAATGTTTTACCACCGCTTCGGTCATTCACTCATTCACTAATTATGATTTTTGAATAAAAAACATTCCATAAGTCTCTCTATCAGGACCACCGAGATGAAGTACACAGAAGTCAAGGCTTCAGTTGCAATTGAAATACAATAAAAACTATAGCCTCATGATCACATTTGTATCTGTGCCATTTTTCTGCAACCAACACGCTTATGCCCTGACAATATGTTACTGAAGTAACTTGCAAAGGCTTTTTTAAAAAAAAAAATGCAGGCATACAATGGATAAGATTTGGAACAGATTTTTAATTTCATCTGAACTTTTAGAAGTCTATATCTAAATGGACACATCTTTCATTTTCAGAGTTTTTATAACCAGAAAACACTTTGTATACAGTTCCACAGCTAACATTTTCTCAGCTTGCCCCACTCCCATCACACCATAAAGGTTAAAATAAGATTTGTGAACCGGTACTCTGCGTAACATAAAAAGAAAGGATTTTGCTCCAACACTTAAAACAAAATCACTATTTGTATGGGGGGGGGTTAGTTTCTTACACAAGATTTTGTACCATAAAAAAGAAAACAAAAAGAAAGACAACCAAGTTTTGTCAGTAGTAGACGTGACCATTCCAGAATAAAGCACAATTTAAAATGTAGAATTAAATGTTGTCAGTAGTTGGCTACAGATGTACATGTACTTCTTGCTCTGGGTGAAGTTCTTTGGATCATTTTTTAACTCAAAAGAATATAGAGTGACTGAGTCGACCAACATATTCTCCATCAAGTATTTGCGGTGCTTGTTCTAGGCTTGTGCAATGTCTTCAAATGACATGATATACCAAACACCGTGTTTTTTTCCCCCTTTGATCTCCCTTATCTTCCTTTAATAATCGGGGAAAGAAAAATGTAAAACAGTGGACCCTAGCATGTTTTTTGCTTGACAATTGAGAATTCACCTATCCCACTGTTTGTGGAAGAACGTAGTTACTCGTGATTTCCAGTGACGTGGCAAAAAAGTTATTTTTTTGCAACAAAAATACTGTCTGTAGTATGTATGATATTTATTGAGACAATGAACGATTATTGTCTGCCGTAAATAAGCTAAAATGCAGAAGGCTGGTGTGTGTGTAGGCAGGCCGACCTACACACACATGCTCATCCAACCACAACTCTGAAACGAGCCATGATAGATTTGAGATGAACATTGAGTGGGGAGGGGATCCTATAATGGTGGCTCCCAAGTCTGTTTTGGCTCATGCATAAGTCCCATCACTTCACCTCTCCATGACTGCGTGGATCTTGCGACTTCGGGTTAGTAGCCATGGAAGTATCGACTGAGTGGACTTTTATATCAACGTAGGCTTACCCAGAAGTGTCGGCACCATCTATGTAATTCATACTTTGCTGCACAGTCAAATGTTCATTGTTTTACACCTGCCTGCACCATGGCAGTAATTCATCCTCATTATCATCATAACCTTTGTTTTTAGTGTAAACGTACAGTAATGATTCTAAGCATTTGAACTACACTTAAAGTGTACCAGTGGTGGTCAGAAGGAAAAACATATGTAGGTTATCAAGAAGGATTGCATCCAAACACATTTTGGTTACACTGGCAAGCATATAATAGCTTGTGGGACCTTTCTGCCCGAGACGCCAAGGCAGCTCACCACGCAGACATACTTGCTCCTTCTTGGCCTGCTGGAAGGGGAGCCATGGTGTTAAAAGTCAAGTCTGAATCGCTATTGGCTGCTGCAGGCAGCACCCACTCGCACAGGATTTTGGTCGATGAAAAAGCTATCATGGCAAAATGCAAAGCGTGAATATCTCAATAAAAAGCGTAAAAAAAACCCGACAATAAGCCATAATTGGCAGTTAAAAACGAACGCAGAATAAGAATTTCTAGATTTTCACATCACATATGCAGGTCTCTCGTCTATGTGTGACGTATGTATGAAGGAGAAGCGCTTGCGCCGTGTGACACCCCGTTACATTCAACAACAAAACACAAAAGTATTTGCGTGTGTATGAGAAAATTTAGAAGGGTCCACTGTGTAAGTATTTTATGTTTCATTACAGTTTTTTTACATTTATAATCCAGCCTATACCTCTGTATGGTAGTATGACAATTCCTAACATCCATACAGAAAAATAATGGATGCTAAGAGTGATGTCGAGTCATACAAGACCTTGATAAAATCTGGCCAGCATGATAAAAGAAGAAATTAATATTGCTACTGATATACATTTAAAGTTTGGAATAGGAATCAGCAAATCAACTGCAGGCACCCACAACAATTTTTTTTACATCTATTATTTGACAGTCAGTAAAACACATGGCTCTGTTCACAGTGTTATTATATTGCCACCCTCTCTCATACTCCGTTGAATGCTGTGACCTGGGTGTCCGTTTTGACCGGACCTCAGGTTCGATGCCATGTATTCAGGCATGGAGACGCTCTGTTGAAGGGTTCTAACCACCGGGCTGTTGTGCAATCTTTCACTGGTAAGGTTCGTAGTGTTGTGTGATTGATAGAATGTCAAACAGTCACTTTCCAGGATGAGGTCACCATCATCATCTTCTTCTTCATCACTGTCACCCTCGATGATGCTGTTGCTGAAACATAGGACGTGACAGATATATCATGAACAGAACTCTGCTGGATAAACAAAGTGTAAGCACACAGTTAAAAGGACTACAAAGTACAGGACAACAATTATAA
>NC_142396.1:21140569-21170569 GCF_059441095.1 Idiotropiscis lumnitzeri
GAATAGAATGTCCTAATAGGCCTTTTTTGGCCTGTGGAACTCTGTAGGCAGCTGATGGTTACCAGCTGGCCAAGCGGAAATTGAGCCATGTCGGTCACCAAGGCAAAAACTGGTGTGTGGGAGCAGTTTGGCAAGGCCATGGAGAATACAGGTTCAAAAAACACAGGGGCAGCAAATACATTGAAAACAGCATGGGCCCAAAAATAGAACCCTGTAAGACAGAGGGGCAGCGCAAAATCAGCGCAACCTAGGTTAACACAAAAAGTCCTACCAGCCAAATAAGGATCTGAACCCCTCTAGGGCGCTACCACTAATGCCCACCTGGTGCTGTAAAAGAATACTGTGGAACACCACATTCAACGCTGCTGATAGATTCAACAAAAGACAAACTTAGTCTCCAGTGTCATTTGCCATGAGAATATCATTAAAAAGTTGCCTGGAGCTGGGTTTGACAGCACACCTTGATCAGGTTGAGGTTTCTTAACCAGGGGTTGCACTACAGTGTGTTTAAAATGTCGGGGGACTACACCAGAAGACAGACTGCTGTATATAATGGCCAAAACCGATTCACCAATATTCGGGAGCACCTTAAAGAAGGAGCTACAATAGGTCTGGTTGTTGGTTTGTTCTTGCGTCATAATCATTAGAAAATGGTTCTGTGTGGGTTGATAAATAAAGTGTCTAGTTGGCCAGTTGCTACTTCAGTATACTTCGACTAAAACTAACATATTATATGATATGATGGAATTAGATTGTTTGCTGTATTATATTTTTGATGTGCACAAATATTTATGGCATTGACTAGATACATGCCAGGTACTTTCTTGATGGCCAAGGGCGACATGAATCTTTGAGACTGTTGCAGAGCTGCGAGTTCATACATTTATCAGTCTGCTGCTTGAGTTTATTGTATATAGAGCGCTGAGTCTCAAAGGGTAGTACGGGGCTCCCTCTGGTGGTATGCAAAATAATTACTGAGTGTTGTTCATAAATTCTGTCATTGTAGCAGTGGTTTGTGACTGGGGAATCAAAAGGGCAGTAGAGAGGAAGCAGAGAGAGACTGCGTGTTCATTAACACACGTTTGAACATTACCAACTGTGGCTGCTGTGGGAGTGGCAGTTTACAGTAGGTAGCACATGAACTCGAGCTACCAAATTGGTTTCGGCAGGTTTTTAGCTGTAGCAAACGAACAGCGTAAACCAGTGAGAAAATTTGACACTAACTACATCCAATTTGGTTTTATTTGACGTGGGTAAATAGGAAGAGTCCATTCTGCAGTATGTGGTATGTGGCCAGGTACATGCTGAGCAACAAATGCATAATACTACACGACAAAAAAAAAACAAAAAAAAACTTTGGATTTCCATAATTCGGTACATTTCCATTTTCACAGTAAAATGTGTTAAACTAACATATCATTTGAATATTTCAGAGGAAAAGAGTAGTAAATTATGTCAGTTGACCGCTATTTAATCATATGCGACCGAAAGTCAAATAATGTTATTTTAGAGTATGTATACAAGCATCTCAAACCTCCTCTTGCAGAACACACAGCACAGACATTCTTTTACAAAAACGTAATGAAACAATCAAAGTCCTACACCTATAATAATTTTTTCGGTTGCACATGGTTGAAATGTCTTAAACTGAGGTCATTTTCTTCCCTCTTTTCCTTGACAAGAATATGTTAGTTAACACTTTTACATAATGTACAAATGATGTACATGTTCAAATGAAGTAAATTCAAAGGATTGGTTATCAATACATGTCTATGTTCAGTTGCATTTTCTGTTCAGAAAGCAACAATTGAATTTTGAGGGAATTTTTACTTCTAGCTGTAGATATATGGCTTGTTTATTAGTGAAAAATAAGAAATATAAAATTATTCGGCATTATTAAGTACAACTGTTTTATATTCTTAGAAAGAATTTGAGAACCACTGCCTGAGAGTAATGTTGATATTACTTTCTTTCATTCATTATAATAGTAACATGTTAGGAGGGGCGTGTAGAACCTCTGCTTTAGTTTTTTTAATGACCGCCTAAACCAACTATGCCACTAGTGATGTCAGTCACAATAAAATAGGAGTCTGTTAAAAAGCCAAAGTTGTTTTCCATTTGTGCAGTTTCAGCACCCTCGGGTTGTAAGTTTAATAGTTCAATTTAATTTCAACATGGAACGTTTTTGGACACCTATGTTCAAAGCTGCACTCAACAGGATTTAGAGTTTTCAATCGCTACTGCCACATATGGCCAAAAAATGAAAATGCACACTCCTTTCTTCGCGTTCATGATGTACATTCTTGTACGAGCACATCTGATCGTCGTAACCAATTATCAATGTTTACAGAGGATAGTTTTCGACAGTTTTTGTTTGAAAAAACAGTATATGTCTACAATATATTTGTCATGATAACATTCATTGTAGTAGGTTATGATGATTTGACGAATAATAGAGTAGTATTTATGGAGAGCATTTCTTCGTCAATGCTGTTGTCAGGTACCTGAGGTTCATGTACAATATAATACAATTTTATTTGAATAGCGCATTTCATAACAGTTACAGCTGTAATCATGATATTATTGCATCCCGCGATATATGGATATCGCTACATCCCTGTATATATCACTGTATTTTAAAGGGAAAGTCCAAAAGGTTTGACTGAAAATGCTTTGGCTTCAGGTAACGACCAATCACGGCTGAACATGCGAACGTCACATGACACAATAAAGTAAACAGTTGAGCCGTGATTTGTTGTTACCCGAGCCCTGAGCAAATCTGATGTCATTTTCAGCATGTGGCAAACTGGCCGCTCCCTGAAATGGGAGAAATAATCTGGTGGATTTTGTTGCTTGCACACACGAAATATTAATCAGAAAGCCGTGTTTCGATTAGCGGGGCCACATAGAACATATTGTTCAGAAACATTTTTACAAGACTTCCCTTCAAATGTTGGTTATCATGGTGGTATTTTTTGGGGGGGGCTGGTCTTTGTAATAAAAAGTTTAAGAACCACTCCTGTAAATGGTCACTCAGTTTGAGTTTAACATTGATCACAACTTAAAGGCTATCCCTGCAACACCGGTCTAACCTCTGCAGATTGCAGTGCAAAATTCAAACACGCTATATTGGCTGAGCATTTTGATGGCAGTGAAACAAAGCCAACCCTTTGGTACTGGAATGTCTCAATTTACTATTGCAGTGATAAAAAGCAAGAGCTACAATACAAACAGTGCATGCAGTTAGCCTTGTTTAGCTAGCTAAGCCTACTAGTGCCACTGATTAAAAAAATGCCATGCCATTATTTCATGGTTAGAATAAGAACAGGCAATATTACAACAAAATCACATTCCAATATTTGTTGGAGCTATAGTGATATTCATGACAAATAAATGTAAAATACGCAACTAAAACTGATAAAGGCGTCACAAAAAACCACCTGACCTTTCCTGAAAATGGTGTACATGAAGTGAAAAGTACAATAAACCCCTCAGCTATCTATTTGACATATCTGCGCTGTACAACAGGCAGTGGGAGTCATAGGTGTATGTTAGAGCACATGTGGGCCAAGGGCCAAGAATGGATGATTCTAAATAATTTTGCGTTATTAATTGCATTTACCTGGTCTAATGATTTTCCTGTGACATCGATACCATTGACCTCTAGAATTTCATCGTTAACTCCCAATAACCCAGTGCTCTCTGCAAGACCACCACGCACAAGGCGGGATATGAACACTCCTGGAACCTATGGTTGGGGAAAAAAAACAAAAAATGAAGCAATTAAAATACAAAATGTGTACATCAGTCTCCATCAGTAAAAAACATTCAAAGTACATGTCCACAGCTAAAGACGGTGTCCTACTGTAAGATAAGCTGAAGACCACATTAACCTCAAGTAACTTTATGTAATCAGTTTGTGTATTTATAATCATGTTTTTATACACTACTTGTATTAATAATTGCACACGCACACACACACCTACATGTTTGGTCTAAAGTTAAGTTCCTGTTTCCTGGAGTTTCGTGTCGTCTAAACTGACCTTCATTGTGAGTTAAGTTTCTGTTTCCTGGAGTTTCGTTATGAGTCTGCTTCAAGCTTTAATAAAAGAGGCGGCGGGACGGGAGGCCAGAGGGTGCGCGGAGCTGAACTGAGCGAGTCGCCTGTCTGCTCTTGGCCTCTCTCCCTGTCGCGACCAGTAAAAATGAAAAACCTTGCCTGGTTTCTTCTGGCCTTCAGCCAACTTTAGTAAGTTATTTCAGTAAGCTAAGCTCTCCCAAACGGCGTCAGGGCATTTAAACCTGACACCTACTGAGAGGAGAGTTCGTTAAGGTCGCAAACAGTCACCAAATGTTCTCCAGACATTTGCCGACAGTTTTTAATGTTTTTTTTTTCCTGTAAGAAAAGTACAGGCAAACGTCTGGAGAATGGTTGGCGAAGGTTTGCGAGTGAAAGAACCCTAACGAGAGAGAAACATTTACCCATTTACCATCGCAAAAGTTTGACCCTCAGTGGGATACGGGCTTGACCCAGTGGGCATCAGCTGTTAATTCAACATCAATATGACATCAAATTCATTCAATTGATGTCATAGTGACATCAGATGCCCACCTGTAAGGAAGGCATTGGAGGAGTTCGAGCAACCCTTACCTTGGAGAACAGCGACATCCTGTTTTTTATTTATCCAATTTTGTATTATTTCTATTTCATTGTTTATTCTTTAATTGATCTATTTTATTTATATTTAATTAAATTATTGTTGTATTACACTGGGGAGGGGAGCTCTCTAATCTCGTTGCACACTGTACAATGACAATAAAGGGATTTCTGATTTCTGATTCTGAGTCGGGCTCGTGGAAAAGGTCAAACAATACATTCTAATATAATGAAGTTTCAGAAGCACCTGACAATGTATTCAAATGTTGGCCATATTGGAATGTGTTACACCATCGAATCAACGTTAACATAAAATGATGAATCTTACCTTTTCTACACCGTAAGGCGTCACTCGCATACTGGCCCCATCTCGGATGTAGAAGCCCAGAGGTTTATGGGTGCCGTGCTTGTGGAGCCGTACCCGCCGATGTGTCTCGGGTAGGATATCCACATCAATAATTGATGAAATTTGGCGGAAATTCTGTGGTCGGCCAATGAGGAGACCCATTTTGCTTTTGGAGTGGATTGACAATGAACCAGCATTTCGGAGTCCTGTCAAACCCAGGCCTTTTTTCCGCCTCTGGAGGGAGTTAGTTGCAAAAACTACAGGTTCATCCTCTATGAAGACAGAAAAAGATGGGGGGAAAAAATTATTACTGTTAATTTTTTTTAATAAGGTGACAGATACATACAGAGGGCTGTTACTAATATTTTATAATGATTTATGTACTAATTGAGATAATGGAAATATTAGATACAGCTGATTGTGATTCATTTTACTGTACTTTAAAACCACAGAAAACTATTGCCACAAGAATGACCACTAACAAAACTGGACATTATGATCTTGGGAAAGGGAAAATGTTTGGTAGAGCTCTTGCATTGGATATCATCAAAGGTGGGAGTAAGTCATGTATGTGAAAGTCACAAATAGTTCGCAATCTTTAAGTCTCAAGCACGTCCCAAGTCACATAAAATCAAGCAAGTCAAGTCACCACTAAATTTCTACCAATCAAGTTGGAAGTCAAGTCACCAAATCTTGCTCAATCACAACATATATTGGAGTGATAAAATATTTTTTGCACTGATCAGACAACAAAATGTAAATTATTTCCAAAAATTAAATTAACGTTTACATCTCTAAAAATGAAATATAAAAAAATAGTTTCACTTAAAGTAAAAACCTACAATTAAATTATTTAGACGATTTTTTCATACGAACTTGTATTTGAGTGGCACACTTTTTAAGTGGAGATAAATACTAAAATATGCTGAATGTGGGAGTAAACATGTATAACCATTGCATTTACATACTATATGTTGTTTTCTAGTGCCAATCTGTTAACAAAATGCAATTAGAGTGAATAAATAGGTGAATGAAAGGCATTCACTTTGTGGGTTGTCACTTTTGAAGTGGAGAGAAGTGCGTGTGCATTAGTTTATGGTGGTTGCCACATCAAATATGGTGGACACTCTCACCACCAGAAAAGTACTCTACGTATGGACAGAGATCTGCATTTCGCCCAAGGGACGGAACAGGAAGCCGATCCGTCCGAGACGCACGCCTACTAATCAAGGGGATGTGGGTTTTTATCCGACCTGTTTCGTTTAATCGTCCCTCACTGGGTCAAGTAACGCGTTTATAGAATTCAAATATTTGCACTCGGAGTGGAATTAAATCTTCCGAAGCAGTTGCGTGTATTGGCCCTTGAAAAGAGAGAGAGAGAGAGAGATAGAGATAGAGAGAGACAGAGAGAGAGAGAGAGGGAGAGACAGAGAGAGAGAGAGAGAGAGAGAAAGAGAGAGAGAAAATTTCATTCTGCTCAGAGTGCAAATATTTTAGGAAAATATGAATTTGTCTCCTGTGACAACAATAGCCTGAGAAAGTTCCGTTATGCTCTGTAACTATACCTACGTTCTGTGTTCTTGTGTGGGATGTAAAAAGCATCTGCCGGTGTTTAGAATATAGATAAAACCCCATTTAATAATGTGTAGACCCGTGGCTATTCGTCCCAACTGGCTAATATATGTACAAATCTGTTTTTATGACAAAGGTTTGTTATTGTGGCTTTTAACTAGGTAAGTTTTGTTGTCCGGAAATTACGGTAAGTTTGATGTGAATAGTAAATTACAGACCTAATGGTCTTTAAATAACGTTTATGAATTATGAAACTGCCATTCGCCTCTTGTCATGTACAAACGCTTTTTTATTTATTTAATTTTTTTTCACAGAGGGGACCGGGGGTTAAATGCAAGGACGGAAGCGCTTTAAAAGGACAAAGACCGAGGGCGATTATTTTTATGAATAAGGATTAAAGTGGAAGGACGGAAGGGTGCCCAGGTCGCGGACGTAGGACACAGGCAGGATCGGCAAAATAGGGTAAAGTGCCCATCTAGGAAGATAACTATGATAAAATTAAGCACTAGATTGAACCCAAATTCTCATCAAATGCTGCTTCACTTCCTTTGCTTCCAGCCATTGGAGTCTACTTCTTTTGGTGCATACGGGGTATTTTCAAAGTGCACATTGCTTCACTTTGTTATTAAATAGTGAGTGGGGGGGGGGGTTATACTTAAATGTTCACAATCACATATTTTACTGGTCCCAAACAAGTGTTTGTAATGCTGGCTCACAGTACAGTTGATTTTTTTTTTAGGGTAAACTGATTGACAGTGATATTCATGCATCTGCAAATAACAATTCAGCGTGCCAAGGTTGATGTATATTAACACTATTCTCAGTCAAAAGTAAACAATATTTTCATAGCTATTACTCTCTTTCTCACCAAGTCAAGTGCTTGTAGCAGCCGACTGCTCTTATAGCCCACGGTGGAATGCGAGGATGAATTAAAAAATAATAATAATACAATAGGCACACAATAAAAAATCCAAAATAGATTGAAATACAATACAATTTTCACTAGCAATTATCACGCATCGACCATTTTTGGAAGTCGACTATTTTCCCCAGCCCGAGACAACAGATACGGAACCTGGTTACCAACCACGAGAAGACGAGAACAGATTTTTCTGCTCGTGTATGAAAGGCGTTTCCAATAACACACAGTCCGACTGTTGTTTAGTGCTTTATTTGCGTGTTCGGCAAAAGTTCAACATGTCTTTCGCATTCATTCAACGGGGCGGGGCCGCATTTGGCATCCATGATTGGGTGAATGAAATTTAGGTAGATCGGAACTTCCGCCAGGTGGGCCCTGCTATTTGCTCGGATTACACTTATGCTTTTGCAATTACAGGACTTAATGGCATGATCAAGCATTGGTACTTGCTGTAGCTGGCACTAGTATTGCTGTCAATTGGTTGCCATGACAACTCATATTTGCAGTATTTTTTTTGTTTGTTAAAAAAAAAATAATAATATATATATATATGTATATGTATATATATATGTGTTTGTGCATTTGTTTTCTGTATGGTTTTCCTATAAATCTTGGTCGAATTATTATTTGGAACATTTTTGTGAATAATTACTTTCGGGTTTGGGGTCACGTACGCCGGATGGCGCAAAAGAATCAGACAGACAGAAAAGGACGGCGGGGGAGAGAGAGAGAGATGAAGAATTGTATCGTTTGGTGGACTTATGTTTGATTATCTACTACTGGTTTACAAACGGTATGTTATTTTTTGTTTATTGATTGAATGTTTGAGTCAAACAGATTATTGTAAATATGCATTGTTAATATTTTGAATGTCCTTTAGTTTTCACAGTGTTCCATAATGGATGCGCAATGAAACGATTGTGGACATCAGTATAAAGCGTGGTTCTTGACCGGAGTAGATACACTTGCCAAAGATGAGTACATGTGTCTAAGGCCAAGTTCAAGTCAAGTCTCAAGTCAATGACCACGAGTCCAAGTCAAAAACTGTACCAAATGATAGCGCTGCAGCAGCCTGTTGCTCTGAGTTTGCGCTACGTCATTAGCACTGGACATTCGTTGGGCGTAAAGAAAGAAAAAGAAAAAAAGAGAGAGTGAGAGTTTCAACTTATGAGCCAGCACCGGACCCGCACACACACACACTCTCATAGACATTTCGAGTGAGGAGAGAAAATGAGAGCAAGCCCCAAAATCAGAGTCCGATGTTGTCCCCATCGATGGCACCCGCTAACGGCGAATATTCCTAATGCACTGTAAAAAATGGGGAGTGATATTTACTTGAAAAATCAGAAATTTCAAATAAATTTAAAATGTACTCAAAAACTGAAGAAGAGTTTTTGAGAAAAACGGAAAAAGAGTTTTTGAGGTCATTTTACAAGTTCATCAAATTTAAAAAGTCACTCCAAGGAGGAACCCACTTCATGTTTTTGTACACACATTTCAGACACCAAGGAGCTCAATGACATCGATCAAAACCCTAACCTCCAAATTGGGAGACAACCGCTCAACACCTGAGCCATGCAACTGTTACAGTCAATTAGTATATCATTGGGGTCAGCTGCAAACCTCGGAATCCTACCAAAGCAATGTAGTTTTTGGCCTCCTTTTGGAGATACCAGCAATATACTCACACCAAGATGCAGAGCCATAACTCAGGTGTAGCCAGCAGCTGTCTCCAATTCTGAAGGTTGTCGGATCGATCCTCAATCAAATTGAGAAACCTTTTGTATGAAGTGAAAAAGTAAAAGCTGTCTTCCCTTGAGCGGCTTTTTTTTAAATTCAATAAACTAGTGAAATTTCCTCAAATCTTTATTTAGAATGTCTGAGAGAAAAAATTACTAGATTTTTTTTTTATGAATGTTGATTTCACTCCATGGTTTATAAAGGATTTTTTCAACTGTACATCCCTGGTGAAGAGCCTTTATGAAATTCCAACTGTCATTTAAAAAAAATTCCAATCAACACAATATAATAATTACTCAATCCTGACCTTTTTTGGTTATGATAATGCGCAGCAAGGGATTTGCAGATGAGACGGCTTTTTGGAAGTTGTCATCATTGTTGATTGGAAGAAGGTCTCCATGGTCATCTGCATATCCCAATAACATGTCAACTTCAGGGATGTGATGGATAGTCTGGAGGAGGCTGTAGAACTCTTGGAAGCCACCTGGACAGTTTCTCTTGAAAGCAAAGCGACGGTATTCTGCGTCAAACTGCAACCATCACATTGAAGAGAAAGAAAAGCCACGTTAAACAATGAATTGACATGCACGGCAGATTGAACCGAATGCATATATTATTATGGTTATGAAAGATATTTTAATATTTATGCACCCATCCATTTTCTTGTCTTCATTAGGGTTGTGGCTGTCATGTAAGGACACTTACTCTACTTAAAGTGTCGTCATGTCTGTCATTTTGGAGAAGTAGGAGACATTTAAGGGACACAAATATTCACCAAAAATCAATAAAAATCATTTTCGTCATACATTTGATTGTAGTCGTAAGCTGTGTGAGGGCAATACCCCCTTCTTGTCTGATACATTGAGGTTCCATTGTATTCTGTATTTATTTACTGTTTACACAATGTCTCAACTTCATTGGACTTGAGGGGAATATGTTGCTAGACCAGAAGGCTCCACCCCAAAAAGCTATGACAATCGCACTTTTATTTGTCCTTACTTGTTTCATTTTCACAATGTGGAAATGGGAAATAACTCTAAATGACAAGAGGGCAAGATGAATTACTTCCAACAATGAGCATTATGGGATTGTTTCAAGACCATATAAGGTACATTTTCTGGTTTGTTTCTAAATACATGAAATAGAATTGAAGAGAAGTGCTGAAAAAATGTGCAGACGGAGAAAGATTTTGTTGTGAATCGTTGGAATAGCGGGCTCTCTTTCGTAGACAGCTCCACGTACGTTCAGTGTAGAAACTGCCGCAACTTCATTTTCGTGCTGGGGCAAGTCTAGTTTAGCGTGTTTGAGAGTTTGCCAGACCGCACTATGCCTCGCTGGGTGTTCCGGCAAAACAAGAGCACTTTCTATTACATTCGTCCGTTGCACCTGACAATTTGGTGACAGAAAGTAGACTAGACCTTAGACCAACTAAATGCAGGTCTAAGTTGTGGCGCAGATGGTATGAAATGATTTCAGAGGATTTATTTCTGAACACTCCATTATTGTTGTCGAGTACAAAATTACCTTGTGACTATTATGTGAAATTCAAGCCTGTTGCGTTTTCATGTTTGCGTTACAACTTTGCATTGTTTCTTGGCACACACTCAAACCATGAGTAAGCGTCTCACTCATTTCTTTATCGTATTCATTGTATCTTATTTTGTTTTATTTGTTTTCACAAATCCTGGGTCTTACTGGGTTAACCTGGGACCTTAGGTACCATGTTGTGTGCCATATGATGGGGATTTGTGTGTTTGAATGACAATATCAGTTCCTTGAAAACTCAACTTTAAATAGAACTTGAATGAACAACCGGAAAATGAATTTGTAATAAATTAAGATAAAAAATAATGAATAAAAACGTTAGATAAGAATAAATACCTAATGTTCCAGCACACCTTGGCTTGTATGGTGCTGTGCATGGATAGAAGACACACTTAGAATGAGTTAAGAGTAGAAGACAAAGTTGGACTTTATCTCTATTAATACAACGTGTCCATCACAGATTGGGAATATTTTTTTCATTTGAGTATTGTTATATTTCCTGTATTTATATTGTTTGCGAACGTTCGTTATTTGATGAAATATCATTCTTGGAGGATGATGTTAATTATCTGTTCTTACGTCAACGACATTTTACATTGACTTTAACATTAGCATTGCCGATGTTTTTAAAACAAAGTATTTTGCTGTGTGTTTAGTTTTACACTAAAGTCCAATTGGAGTGTCACATAAACTCACACTCAGGGAGGGCAGAATAGCATCCACTTCCAAGTGTTTGCGCCACAACAAAATGTGCATTCAGGGTACTTTCACAACGTCAAGAATTTGCAAGGACATCACGCCGTGGGGGGCATTCATTGTTTTTCTAAGATTTTATTGTTTTTATGATCATGAGATGCCCAAATCAAAATCAAGATTAAAATCCAATTAATTGTGCAGCAATTGACTGTTTATATTGTGTGCCAGTCTTTAAGCTAATGAACAGGCATTCACCGTCGTCCAAAGAGTCACTTTCTGTTTTGTGATGTGTGTCCGAGTTCACATAACACAAAGACACTTCTACTACAGTTACATTGTTTGATTAATAGAGCAGCAGTAAATCTGTTTGGGTCACATTGTGTGTGTGTACCTGACTGTGTGATTATGAGACAGAGGCAGGCAATTGAATGTTTAGCAGGGCCTACAAGTAGTGATGGGTAGATGAGGCATCCTGTATCGTTTTGACACAGTGACACACTGTATTGACACTGTGTTGCTGAATACTGACACCTTGGTGGACTCGCAGGAAACATTTGACAGGGTCATCTGACACTGATCTGTCAAACTAATTTTATCCAATTCCATTGATTAGGCATTTGCATTCACATTATTTTTACATATACGTACTTTCATAAAAAAATCTTTGATATTCAGGACTCAGTTGATAAATTAAGTGAAAATCTGTCTGAATGCCTAAGTAAAAGTGTTGTGAATGACAATGGACTCATTGTAATTAAAGATTTTTATGAAAAAAAAATAGTTTCTCCAGCGTTTTGTTATTCAGTCTATTTCTTTATTTTTGAGGCAATTTCCCCCGCCTTTGAGAAGATCCTCTCACAAGGCACTGAAGAGGCCGGTGTGCACAACACCTGTGTGGCCAATATAAATAGGTGAGGGAACGTTGCCTCCATGGACTTCCAGTATAAGAGCGGGTTTCCGTACGTGCAACGTGTCCTGCTGACATATGGCGCTGCACGTCTGAGTGCGCACACGGCAGAAAACTTGCGTTTACCAGTGACGTCTCCCATCTTGCGGATATTTAACGCAGAGTAACGCGCCAATAACTCGATGCTTGTTTTGAGCGTGCATCCTGTTGACAGATGCGCTTCCTTATAAACACAGTTTGGCGCGCGACCGCTCTGTCGACACGGTTCCGATAGTGGTCACGTGACTTTCTTAAAGCAGTACGCGCACCGACACGGGGTTTGCCCTGGAAGCTCGGCGCACACATCGACGCCTCAGTGTTGCTGGACCCATCACTACCTACAAGTTTAGCGGATACACCCACAGCATCTTCAAACTGAAAGAGGAGCCTGTTTTAATATAATTTTCGACAATCATTTTTTTATATCATAATTTTTTTAAATTAATTTAGATTTGGCACACTTGTTGACACTATTCTCTGTGGTCAAATTTACAAGATATTTGTGTCACTTCACAATGCTTTTACGCAGATGTAGATGATATTCATGAGATTGACTTTGAGATTTTTTGTTGGTACAGTGAAACCCCGCTACTTCGCGGTTCACCTTTCGCGGGTTCAGTGCTTCGCGGGTCTAAAAAATATTCGGGGGCATTGTAGTTTCGCCGAGCGGCACGACGGGGCGCTGGAGCGGTTAGACGGCCGGCGTGCGCCGAAGAAGAGCGTGGGCGAAGAAGAGAGTGGACGGAGAAGAGCACGTTCCCCCAGGCACAATCGGGGGCGAGTTTCACGCGGTTCGGACCGTACCAGAGCTCCGGCCGGCGTGCGTGGCAGTTAAGCCGAAGAGGAACAACTTCCGCCCGGGCACTCGCGCGGCGACATTTCGTTTCGTTCGAGAACGTGCGAGAGTTCCGGAGGAGACGGGCCGGCGTGCGTGGCAGTTAAGACGAAGAGGAACAACTTTCGCCCGGGCACTCGCGCGGCGACATTTCGTTTCGTTCGAGACCGTGCGAGAGCTCCGGAGGAGACGGGCCGGCGTGCGTGGTAGTTAAGCCGAAGAGGAACAACTTCCGCCCGGGCATGAGGGGAGCGCGAGGCTATCAGTTATGAATGAATAAATAAATAAATGAAGAATGCCACCTTTCATTTCACAGGGCACACCGGACGGCGTACCAGCAGGTAAAAGTCGAAGTAATTAAATAAGTACAAAAAGAGGTAATTGAATAAATACAAAAATAATGCCTGGGGAATAAAAAAATAATAAGTTTTAAGCATAATTTTTTTTTTGTTATAACATGAATTTCACTCTCTCTCAATCTACCCGTATATATATATATATATTTTTTTTTAAGCATTTTTGAAGGTGTGCCGCTACTTCGCACCTATATATATATATATATATATATATATATATATATATATATATATATATATATATATATATAGGTGCGAAATATATATATACAGTGTTTTTTTGTTTTTTTGTTTTTTTTTCTTTTTTCGCGATAACCGGGGGTTCACTGTACTTTTATCATTGCAATATTTTTATCATTGCAGTATTTTCAATCATTCAGTAGTTTTTATCATTACAGCGTTTCCCCCTCTGTATAATGGACAGGCATTAGGAGTGTTTCCTTACACTTAGATATGTTTATACTGTGTATATTTGCATGCTTTTTATGAATGTCTGCTGCTAATGTTATACATTAACGGCTACATTACGCCGCCAACTCTGTGTGATCTCTATCTTTGCTGCTGTAACACCTCAAATTTCCCCATTGTGGGACTATTAAAGGACATCTTTATCTTTATCTTTAACTGACCAACTGGTACACATTACTTTCAATGAAAAATAAACGTGCAAAAATCTTTTGTATTAACATTCCAAACAGCTTGCTTTGTATGACTTGAACAATGTCACAAGGAACAGGAGAAAAGGGTTTCCTCTAGCAAAAACTTTTTCTGCAAATAGATTGCGCCAAGATGCTGTACTGCCATGTGCAAAGGCCTAGATTTGTGTAAAGATCTCTTGTAAACAATATAAATAATGCCATGTACAAAGCAGCTAGTGGCCTGTAAACAAAATGCTAAATAAAATGAAAAAAAATGTCATTGCAAGCCAAATAAGAGTGCATCATCAGGAAAATGTGCCGTCTCGAGTACTCTGGTGCGCAGTCGCCACTTGTCGTCTATGTAATGCACAGTCAGGCTCAAACAGGGATCCATGTTGCGACTCCACCACAAGTCGAATGTGGACGCAAAATACTTGACATGTCTTAGCTCCCGTCCAGATGTTGTCTCTGTTGGGAAGTACGGTTTGCGAAAAATATTTTTTGTACCTCTTGTCGGCAACTTTCATGAGGCGTTAAAATCCTGTGCGTGCCACTGTAACTAGAGGAGCTATGTCTTTCGCTATGTGCTAGGCTATCGCGTCCACCTCTGAGACATTTTCTCGTGTCATGTCGCCTCCATTATGGGCTGTTGACACTTGTCGAACCTTGCTTCTCACTTTGAGCTTTTAGCTCAAGTTCCAAGTCAACAGCATGGTTGTATTGTAGGTGGTGAAAAAGAAAAGGTTGGACGCGCTGTTTTGGGTGCTTATGACCCATTTTGTAGTTCGTATTCTTTTGCTCCAACATTGTCTTTACGGAACCCAAGATATTTCCAAACATCAGATTTCTTTTTGGGACAAGCGCAACAGGAACAACTTCAAAGAACGTTACTTCGTCCTCAGCCGTGTCAGCCACTTCTTGATTTAAATCGACAGCCACGACCACTCGTCAGTTTTCTTTCTTGTTCAGATGGGTGGAGTCATGTGACTACACGTGCTGTAGCCATCTTAAAGGGGCATGAACATAGCCACTGACAGAAAACACTTTCCTTTTCTTTTTCTTTTTTTTTTAAACACAGAATTTACCGCCACAGGCAAAATGAGGTCGGTTATTGTAAAGAATTGTGGTAAATTTTCGGTTTATCGCCAAGCCTTATCGGCACGTTATTTCTGATTTTCCAGAGGTGATCACATTAGCTCACGTTTGATGTCAATATATCCAAACAATTGTGCAGAACAAAAGTTGCTACTTTTGCAGTTTGATGGCAATTGGTCGCCGTTTTTGACAACAGAACTGACAATTCGAGCAATTCTACCTCACTTGCCTCCCTGCTGTGAAATAGACATTGAAACCAGAAAAAAAATAACAAGCCAAAGAGCTCCAAAAGGGGGCGTGCCAATTTGTCGTAAATCTCATCACAAAAAAAAAACTTAAATCACTAATCTTTTGGTAGATTTTAGTGCTGATGTCATTTTTACATGTATACCTATTCTAAGTGCCAATGTTAACATCAATGACGTGTCCCTTTTATGCTCATGTTTCTTGAACCATACTAAAAACAAAACAAAACGTAGCCTCACAGAGTTTGCAATTGTGTAAGATTAAGGTGCAAAAATCACGTTAACCAGGCCGAATAAATATTTTGATTGGCAGTTTTTTTTTATTTTTTTTACAAATATATATTTTATGCCAATTAAAATAGTCCTTTCTACAATGGGGGAGCGGACGGCACTATCCACGTTTAATAAAATGATGACTTGATGATGATTTGCGTCTAATAGTGGGTTACTTAAATGGACATTATTTTACTTTATTTTGTATTCGTTTATACAATACAATAAATACAATAGAACTTTATTCATTTAGAGTTATCATTATTATTCATGCAGTTATCTTCACTTTAGATGTCTTAACGTTTTTGTCACTCCGACTTTTGTTTTTCCTGTGGGAGACGGCAAAATGGAAATGGCTCTTTGAGTATTAAAGTTGACCGACCCCTGGGTAAGAGAGTATAGAGAAAAGGAGAGAAAGAGAGCAGAGCGAGAGTATATCCATCCATCCATCTTCTGTACCGCTTCTCCTCACTAGGGTCGCGGGGGTGCTAGAGCCTATCCCAGCTATCTTCGGGCAGTAGGCAGGAGACACCCTGAACTGGTTGCCAGCCAATTGCAGGGCACACAGACGAACAACCATCCGCGCTCACACTCATACCTAGGGGCAATTTAGAGTGTTCAACCAGTCGGCCACCGTGCCGCGCGAGACTATATACATACATACATATATACATACATACATACATATACATACATATATACATATATATTTATATATATATATATATATATATATATATATACATTTATATATATATATACATTTATATATGTATATATTTATATATATACATATATATTTATATATATATATATATATATACATATATATATATATATATATATATACATATATATATATATATATATCACAACATTGTAATTGTACCAGTATGAGGCGAGGGAGGTGAACAGGAATTTGAACAGCGTTGACTTATTACTTTGCCAAATTACAAACTGAATTCTCAAACGTTGCATGATACAATGCGCACATTCTTTGGCCGTGAGTAGTCGAGCGACAAGTGTCGCAGTCATCTTGATTATCATGCGCTCGAAATACCTGCCTCAATTAGAAAAACGTGTTGTGTATGTTTACTGTTTAAGAAAAGAAATCACGTACAACCATATTTTATGGAGGACAGAAGGACTAGCAATCAGTGTATCAAATCCATTTGACACCATGTTAACCCAACACCATCACAATCACTTACTTTACTTTTGACCTCCACGACGCTGTCCGTGGCATTAAACGACGTCTGCTGTTGCTGTCGTGACATTCTTCTCTCGGGTTGGTATACAAACTGCGGCACTGCGGCTACAATCATTCAGCAATATGACAGTTGTTTTCCTTGTCCGCTCCGGTTAAAGCAATTCCATTCCCGAACAGGCGCGAGAGAGCACTGGCGAAATTCACTTTGCATAACACTCGCCTTTTTGTTTCGCCTGGTATGTTGTGTCAGAAGCTGATGAGCTAAAATCCATCGCCTTTGAGACAGGTGGGATGTTCTCAGTTTAGTGTATGTGATGCGAGGCGAGACGATGTGGATCCACCTCCAACTGGAGAAGGCTGCCGGAGGGCGGGGCATGAGGGAAGATGACGAAAAACGTTCAAAACAATGGCATGCCAACCTACCGCTGCTATTCGGAGAATTGTCTCTATAACCACAACACACTTCTGTGCGCGTGCGCGTGAATGTGCGTGCGAGAGAGAAGGAATGCTGTTTTAAGTCGCTATATCATTTTAAATTTTTTTTTTAATGCAACAAATCAGCAATCACCAACAGTTTCAGTACAAAATAATACCTACTTTATTTTTTCAGTGTCATTTCCTATTCCTTAAGATCTCTTTTGTAGAGTATGTTCTATGTTAGATACTTTCCCAACCCCCCTTCAGTGGCATGTTTCTGAGTCAAGGTGTGACAGGGTTTGTGTTGAAGAACAGGTTCTTTACTATGCAAGGAGTCTTCATTTAGTCCATGCTAGCCCCTGGTCAAACCTGTCAGGGTGAATTTCTTTCACAGTATCATGCATGACATGTTTGTAAGGGTTAAAGGTGACCAGGCGAAAAGTGCATCAAACAACACATTTGCCCACATGCGTTTGGAAGATTTTACGAGCCAATAAACCAAGGTTGAACTTTTTGATCAAAATTCCAAAAGGACGAGCCACATTGATCCAAGTTTACTTCAAGGAGTAACACGAGTTCGATTCACTGACCATAGACATGAGAGAGTACCCAAAGTTTAAGCTAGACACTCTCAGCCACATAAAAAAATATCCTCCCCCAGTAGTTCCTTATGAGCACTGGCTGACCCATGTGAATACTTGTGAATATTGTTTTTTTTGCTAGACTTCATGGAGAACCATTGTTAAAATAAAACAATTTGCAGTGACAGTGTATCAGAAGGAATTATGCGAAAACCTGTAACTCTGCATTTGTTTTCTTTGGCATTGTGTCTAGTATCAGGACAGATGTCAATGGTGGTGAATGAGGTAAGCAATTAAGAGGTTATTTTGGAATAAATCCTTTTATTTCAAAGATGTCTTTGATGTAATTTTGATCACTTTCATGTACATTTTTAAAAACCGACAACTCTGAAAAAGTAACATTAAATAATAGACCACTAATTTCTTTTCTTAACTATAGTTACTCTGACATGATGAATATTATGTTTTGTGAATAAATATTAATAACCTGAGTGTGCTGCTATGTTACGTTATTGTGCGATTAAATAACGAGAGAGAGAGAGAGAGAGAGAGGTTGACTTGCTTGTTAACGTTTACTATGACGACACTTATTTTCCTTACAGCCCCACATTCCTGTAACAAGCCCTCTGATTGGCTGAGATAACATCATTTACTCTGATTGGTTACATTAACCTTTACACAACATCTCCCCCTTTTAAGTAAGAAACAACATGACTGCACAATAAACATTAAAAAAAAAATTTCCACATAGGAACATTGATCATAACAGTCAGGAACTCTTTTCACACAATCACAAGTCCAGTCGTTTGGGTGGACGTGAATGTCTGCCTGAGCTTGTAACATAAGCAGCATTTGGCTCTGCTGCAGGTTGATTCATCCTCGGCAAGTCAGTTTCCTGCCTGTTGGTTGGAATGGATGCTGACTGCTGGGTAGCTCGCAGGTGTACACGGTTTCTCAACAGTCCATCCTCTGTTCTGACTAGGTATGATCTGGGGGTGTCTGTCTGCTGCACAACTGTCCCGTGAATGCTTTCTGTAGTGATCCATAAGTTCTGGCCAGGATGTAACTCCAGTTTACTCTCTGTTCCGTGGCGTGTTATAATATTCCACTTGTTTCCGTTTACCTTGTGAGTCTGTGGTCCGGAACCGTTTAACAATGGGCCAGCGTGGACGCAGTGATTCGGGGACTTGTGGGAATGTGGGCCTGAGCTGTCTTCCCATAATTAGTTGGGCTGGAGAATAACCATTTTTCAGAGGGGTAGCTCGATAACTAAGCTACGCTCTTGCACCTTTGACGATGGCCACTGCCCGCTTAGCCTCACCATTGGCTTGTGGGTATCGCGGACTGCGGGTTATGTGAGTAAAGCCGTACCCACTGGCAAAGTCTTAAAGAGTGAAGCAGCAAACTGTAGCCCATTTTCTGACACGAGCACCATCCGACCCAGTTCTGTCTTCACCTTATCACGTAACGGGAGAGGAACTCGACGTGGGTCGGACAGAGCATATGGTGTGACACCTGGTCTTAGCTCAATTTTGTATGGCGTTGTAAGTTTCCACAGTCCTTTGAAGACTGTGGGCTAACACTTTACAAAATCATCTCCCACTTGAACTGTGTGCATACGCTTCACAAGAGCCAGAGCTTTAATGGCTGGAAGTCCGAACAGTAATTTTGACAAATTGTTCCATACATAGATGTCTTGTTCAGTGTGTTTATTTCTCACCTTCAGTTTTCCTCTGAAGTAGCCTTTTACCTCCAAAGGCTGCCTGCCCGGGCTGTACAAGGGAATTTTCGGGGGTTTCAAAGTCCCATGTTTCTCTGTTGAGTAGTGGTGAAATGGAATAGCTGTGACTCCTGCTCCAGTGTCTACTTTAAACTCTCTTGTTTCTCCATTTAATTCAAGATGTTCTGTCCATTCATTTTCAACATCGTCCATTTTGATAATAATTCCTCCCAGAAAGGTGATGTCAGAGTTACACTCCGTAGAGCAGAGGTATTCAATTAAAAGTCACAGAGGTCGACGACTAAAATTTTTTCCATTTAAAAGGTCCGAACCAAAGTCCAAATTCCCTTAATGTCTAGCCTATGTTCACATTTTTATATAGTTTCAATATTTGGTCATTTTCAACAGAGCGCACTTATATACTAAATATTTAGCAATGTTCCCATTAAACACCTTTGCCAGTCAAACAAATATAAGGTGTTTATTTCACATTCAAGAAAATGTGGCTCCAGGAACTTAAGGGTGCCACTTCCAGAAAAAAACAGTAAAATATCTCCTGCAGAAATATATCAAGTGCTAAGCATTGAGTTAACCTTTTACCTTTTTTATCTTAAATCAAAGAGTTATCAGCCTAAAAAAAACGGAAAACCTAATTATCCAAGGAAAACAGGTCAACATGTTCAGTACACAATCAATAAAAATGGCTGTCCTCGTGAAAAACTAATTCAAAATTACCTTTGACACCACCTTTCCTTTTGAATATTTTGTTAACTTCTCTTAATGAGGAAAACACTCCTTCACAACTTCCCCATCACTCAATGTTTTATTTTACTTTTAGTGAACATTCGTTTGCATGCTGCTGGGCTGTAAACGAAAATGTAAAAATCTGTTATACTGCACTCAAAGTTCGATGTTTTTTGTGCGCTCACCTCAAACTTCAGCGGATAACTTTGCACAAAAGGGCGGTGCTTTGTTTCGTAGTGGCGCTTCGCAATGTTGCGACGGTTTCAGAGCATATGATGCACACTGTTTTTGAATCGGCTGGAGCCAGAACTAAACAAAATTTCTCCATCCATTCATTTAAAACAACACGCATCAACCTTGCTAAATTTTTAGCAAGGAATACAGTCAGCAGCACACTCTTCCGGTCTGCTGCGCAATTGGCAGTGGATCGTAAACAAAAGATTTGATTGGCTCAAATCAGTGACACCTTTTCCGCATTAACTAGAATTGCAGCGTCAACGTTTGCGAATGCGCCCTGAAAAAAAATCATCATAGATTGGTCATGGGTCCGGTCCGAACCATCTGTCGGTCCGGATCCGGACCGCGGTCCGCCATTTGGTGATGCCTGCCGTAGAGTCATCTGTGACGTCATGGACGCTGCCAGCTGACCGACATTTACGGGCAAAATGTCCTTTCCTTTTGCATTTTTGGGATTCAGCATCTTTAGCGGGGCAGTCTTTCCACGCGTGTTTTGTTTTATTTCCACATCTCCCGCAGTTTGCATCTTTATGCCCATTTCCTGATTTGGGACGTGCGCTACTCCTGTCCCCTCCTTTTGAGGTCCTCTATTTTGCAGTCATCACATCTATCTTTCCCGACTCGCTCTCATCCCTACTTCCACGCAGTACCGGTTGCTGCCTCTTTATTTCTTCACTGTGGCGCACTCTACATATTGTCTTTTCAAGTGTGAGATCCGGGTCCATCTCTAATGACTCTGACAACTTTGCATCTTTTAGACCGACAACAATCCTGTCTCGGATAAGCTCCTCTCTTAGTGCTCCAAATGCAGTGTTCTGCAAGACTATGGACAGCAGTGATGAATGATTCTGCACTTTCTTTTGGTTCTTGATTTCTTCGATTGAAACGTGCACACTCAAAAATTACATTTTTCTTGCTCACACAGTGGTTCTCAAAGGCATATTTCACATCTGTATATACCTTGAGCTCACTGCTTAAGGGCAACATGTTCAATATATCTTCAGCTTCATTTCCTAGAGTATACATCAGGGTGTTGACATGGTACTCTTCAGACTGTTTATCTAAACTTGATGCTATTCTGAAACGTTCAAAACGTCGTATCCACTTTGGCCATTCATTTGCATTGCTGAAGTCAAAGTTACCGGGTGGAGCTAGCTGGACACTGCTCGACAGCGCTGGATGGTTGTTGAGCATTTTTCTTTCAATTCTAACTTAAACGGCACCTTGGTTCGTTGTCCTTCTTTTTTAGCTTTATCGGCCGCCTTCTTGCCTGTTTACGTCTCCCCCGACGCACCTTTGGCGAAGTCGGCACCTCTCTCGGCCTTCTAGCCTGGCGTTAGCGAGCCACTGTTAGCTTCGAGCCGAACGTCGCCTCCCGATCGTCTCGTCCGGGCAATTCTTCTCATGGGGACGTATCGCTCCCGCGATTCACAAAGGTCCCACTTCTGACACCATGTTACGTTATTGTGCGATTAAATAACGAGAGAGAGAGAGGCTGACTTGCTTGTTCACGTTTACTATGATGACACTTATTTTCCTTACAACCCCACATTCCTGTAACAAGCCCTCTGATTGGCTGAGATAACAACATTAACTCTGATTGGTTACATTAACCTTTACACAACATGCTAAAACTACAATCTCTTAAAGATATTACCCTTAAATTAAATCAACTTTAAAACAAAAACATAAGTGGTCTAGAAAATGGATGTATAAAATTTAAACCAGACTCTTCAAAGGAAACGACACATTCATTTCAGTTGAGTCTATTCTGAGGTATGTGATACTGCCACGAGTCACTGATGGTGTAGTGGTACATCCGCCTGACTTGTGTAAGGGCAGCGTGGGTTTGGTCCCCACTCCGTGACGGTGTCTATGCCCTGTGTCTGGCTGACGACCTGTTCACGGTGGGGTGCAGCTTTCGCCCGCAGTCAGCTGGGATAGGCTACAGCACCCTCCTGCGATCCTGTACAGAATATGCAGTGTGGATGTTGACATGAAATCACATCTACACTTATACTGGAGTAATGTATGGGAATACTTTTGATACTTCTGATTTGGACAACGATAACTGATAAATAGAAAATACTACTTATCCCCCTCATGTTGTCAATATCTGGATTTTTTTGTTTTACCGAAGTAAAGAAGTTGTACACGATTATCACTCCACAACAAGCATTATAACATATAATAAACCAATTATTTTTAGAGTACAATGAGTGTTCAGGGAATAAAAAAAAAAAAAAAAAAAAAGCAGCATTTCTCTTTCTCTTTCGCTTCTTTCTTTTGGAAACAAACAACTGGCAAAAACCAGAGGTTAAAAATGACAGTGACAGTTTCTTGCTGTGCTTGCTCAGCCCTAAGACAGAATCAGTAAGTGCGTCACAGATACTGATCCGATATTGATATTGATGTCAAGATATCGCCTTGCGGTGATGAGGAGGTGGACCCAAGAAGCGAGGAAGCCGGGGTAGGTGAAACTTAAAAGGGGATTTATTGAAGCTCTCAGCAGGGACAAACAACGGGGCGTGGACAAATCAACAACCAAAGGCAACAAAAACGAGACGGGAACGAACCAGGCGGACAGGGAATGATGACACGAGCAATAACGGGAACGAAGCGCGAGTTGTGAGAGTCCGTGGTGCAGCAACAGGGAGCCAAACGGGATAATGACCCGACACTGGGTTGAGGGCATGGCAGGTATAAGTAGTCCGGTAATCAGGGGAGCAGATGGTGAGCAGGTGTGTGATCGTGAACTGGGAACAGGTGCGTGGCTGGTGAGAGCGAAAACAATAACACAAAGCACATGGCAGGGAGGTGACGAAAACAATAACAAAAGACACATGGCAGGGAGGTGACGAAAACAATAACAAAAGGCTGTCATGCCCGACGCGTATCATGACAGTACCCCCCCTCAAGGGACGGATTCCAGCCGTCCCCAAGAATAACAAAAAAGAAAAAACCATGTCCCAAAAACAAGGGTGGGCGGAAGGGGTCGGGAGGTGGGTCAACGACCCGTGATCGAGGCCGGTCTGGCGGATGCCCGGGGGGCCAGACCAGCGAGTCCTTTCGTGGCCCTTCAGGGGGCCGTGCGGGTGGCCAGACCAGTGCGTCCCGATGGGGCCATTCAGGCGGACGTCCGGGAAGACCCGAACGCCACCTTGAGTCCGCTGATGGGGCTGAGACGAGGGGCGGCGGCGGGACGCTGGGTGCTGCAGAGGACGGAGCTTGGACCGGCGTTGAGGCGGGCGCAGCCGAGGCAGGAACTTGGAGCGATGGCGGGACGTCGGACGCCGCCGAGACGGAGACGAGGCACGGTGGAACGCCGGACCCCGCCGGAGCCGGGACGAGACGCGGCGGTGGGAAATCGACCGCCGTCGAGGCAGGCACTTGGGGCGGCGGCTGGTCGTCGAACCCCGCCGAGACCGGAACGTGGAGCGGCGGCTGGTCGTCGAACCCCGCTGAGACAGGAACGTGGAGCGGCGGCGGCGGCTGGTCGTCGAACCCCGCCGAGACAGGAACGTGGAGCGGCGGCGGCGGCTGGTCGTCGAACCCCGCCGAGACAGGAAAGTGGAGCGGCGGCTGGTTGTCAAGCCCCGCCGAGACAGGAACGTGGAGTGGTGGCTGGTCCTCGAACCCTGCAGAGACAGGAAAGTGGAGCGGCGGCTGGTTGTCAAGCCCCGCCGAGACAGGAACGTGGAGTGGTGGCGGTTCGTCGGATGCCGCCGAGGCAAGGGCGGCAGGCGGCGGCTGGTCAATCTCCACCGCCGAGGCAGGAATCTGGAGCGGTAGTGGATCGTCGGACGCCGCCGACACGGAGGCGAGAAGGGGCGGTGGTTCATCTGGCACCGCCGGGGCAGAGACGCGAGGCGGCGGCGTGTCGTCCTCCACCACCGGTGCAGGAGCGTGGGGCGACGGCGGATCGTCGAGCACCGCCGAGGCAGCGACGGGAAGCGATGGCGTGTCCTCGGGCGCCGCCGGGACAGGGAATTGGGGTGGCGGCGGACCATCTGGCGCCGCCAAGGCAGGGATTTGGAGCGGCCGGGGGCCGGGCGCACCAGAGGCCAGGACTTGGAGCGGCAGCGGGCCAGGTGCAGCGGGGACAGGGACTGGTAGCGGACGCAGGACGTGCTCCGCCCGAACAGGGACTGGTGGCGGACGCAGAGCATGCTCCGCCGGAGCCCGGACTGGTGGCGGACGCAGAACGTGCTCCGCCAGAACAGGGACTTGTGGCGGACGCGTGGCGTGCTCCGCCGGAACAGAGACTTGTGGCGGACGCAGGGCGTGCTCCGCCGGAACAGGGACTTGTAGCGGACGCAGGGCTTGCTCCCACGGAACAGGGACTGGTGGCGGACGCAGGGCGTGCTCCGCCGGAACAGGGACTGGTGGCGGACGCAGGGCGTGCTCCGCCGGACCAGGGACTTGTGGCGGACGCAGGGCGTGCTCCGCCGGAACAGGGACTTGTGGCGGACGCAGGGCATGCTCCGCCGGAACAGGGGCTGGTGGCGGACGCAGGACGTGCTCCGCCAGAACAGGGACTTGTGGCGGACGCAGGACGTGCTCCACCGGAACAGGGACTTGTGGCGGACGCCTGGAGTGCTCCGCCGGAACAGGGGCTGGTGGCGGACGCAGGACGTGCTCCGCCAGAACAGGGACTTGTGGCGGACGCAGGGCGTGCTCCGCCGGACCAGGGACTTGTGGCGGACCCAGGGCGTGCTCCGCCGGAACAGGGACTTGTGGCGGACGCAGGGCATGCTCCGCCGGAACAGGGGCTGGTGGCGGACGCAGGACGTGCTCCGCCAGAACAGGGACTTGTGGCGGACGCAGGACGTGCTCCACCGGAACAGGGACTTGTGGCGGACGCCTGGAGTGCTCCGCCGGAACAGGGGCTGGTGGCGGACGCAGGACGTGCTCCGCCAGAACAGGGACTTGTGGCGGACGCCGGACGTGTTCCGCCGGAACAGGGACTTGTGGCGGACGCCTGGAGTGCTCCGCCAGAACAGGGGCTGATGGCGGACGCAGGACGTGCTCCGCCAGAACAGGGACCTGCGGCGGACGCAGGACGCGCTCCGCCGGAACAGGGACCGGCGGCGGACGCAGGGCGTGCTCCGCCGGACCAGGGACTTGAAACGCTGGCGAGGCGCCGGAGCGGGGGTCAGCAGCTCTCAGGAGGCCAGAACGGGCCCCCCCAGCTTGGGGTGAGCCGGGACGGGGCGTATCAACTGGCGGGGAGCCGGAACGGGGTTCAGCAGCTGGCAGGAAGTCCGGACGGGACTCAACAGCTGGGGAGGAGCCGGAACAGGACTCATCCGCTGGCGGGGAGCCGGCACTTGACTCATCCGCTGGCGTGGAGCCGGAACGGGGCTCGGCAGCGGGGGAGGAGCCGGAACAGGGTTCAGCAGCTGGCGGGGAGCCGGGAAGGGGCTCGGCAGCTGGCGGGGAGCCGGGAAGGGGCTCGGCAGCTGGCGGAGTGCCGTAACGGGGCTCGGCAGCTGGCGGGAAGCCGGGACGGGGCTCGGCAGGGGGGGAGGAGCCGGAACAGGGTTCAGCAGCTGGCGAGGAGCCGGGATGGGACGCTGCGGCTGGCGGGGAGCCGGGAAGGGACTCAGCAGCTGGCGGGGAGCCGTGGCAGGGCTCAGCAGCTGGCAGGGAGTCGGGACGGGACTCAACAGCTGGCGGAGAGCCGGGACAGGGCTCAGCAGCTGGCGGGGAACCGGGACGGGTCTCAGCAGCTGGCAGGGAGTCGGGACGGGACTCAACAGCTGGCGGGGAGCCGGAACGGGGCTCATCAGCTGTCGAGGAGCCGGAACAGGGCTCAGCAGCTGGCGGGGAGACTGCATGGGCTGCTGCAGCTGGCGTGGAGGCGACATGGGTTGCGGAAGCTGACGTGGAGGCGTGACCCCTTTCAGCCTGCTTTCTGTCAGCCAGCTGGGCCTGCAGCGAGAGAGACTGCCTCATGCTCTCCACCGTCTGGACCTTCAGCGCCGCGATCTGAGCTGTCAGCTCCTTGAGAGTCTCCCGGGGTGGTGCCTCGGCGGCGCCCTTCGCCGCTATCGAGGCCACCCGCTCCGCTATCTGGGCCAGTTGTGCCGTCAGCTCAGTGCGGCGGGAGTCCAGCATGTAGACGACACTTGCGAGCTCGTCCTCGTAAGCGGGGTAAGCGGGTAGCGTGGCAGACGTGGTGCTGAGCTGATCGGCGGGTTGGTGGGGGGGGTCCGTGCGGCGGTGTCCATGACGCCGCCGCGAGCCCCTCGCTGGGTCCTTCTTTCTGGGTCGGGTCATTCTGTCAAGATATCGCCTTGCGGTGATGAGGAGGTGGACCCAAGAAGCGAGGAAGCCGGGGTAGGTGAAACTTAAAAGGGGATTTATTGAAGCTCTCAGCAGGGACAAACAACGGGGCGTGGACAAATCAACAACCAAAGGCAACAAAAACGAGACGGGAACGAACCAGGCGGACAGGGAATGATGACACGAGCAATAACGGGAACGAAGCGCGAGTTGTGAGAGTCCGTGGTGCAGCAACAGGGAGCCAAACGGGATAATGACCCGACACTGGGTTGAGGGCATGGCAGGTATAAGTAGTCCGGTAATCAGGGGAGCAGATGGTGAGCAGGTGTGTGATCGTGAACTGGGAACAGGTGCGTGGCTGGTGAGAGCGAAAACAATAACACAAAGCACATGGCAGGGAGGTGACGAAAACAATAACAAAAGACACATGGCAGGGAGGTGACGAAAACAATAACAAAAGGCTGTCATGCCCGACGCGTATCATGACAATTGACTTGCTATAGATATTATCGATATTTGCATTAATCTGTCTATCACAGCTCAAGATCTTGTCACCTCACTTGATTGCGACTAACATTGGCAAAGGCTTCCTTGCAGGGACTTGCATTAATCTGTCTATCACAGCTCAAGATCTTGTCACCTCACTTGATTGCGACTAACATTGGCAAAGGCTTCCTTGCAGGGACTTGTGGTCAGGGGAGACAGAGGCACACCTCCACGTGAAAGTAAAAATGAAATAAACATACAATAATGATGACATAAAATTGTTTTAAATTTGTGTTCCCGACGGTGTGTTCTATACTGGGCCGCCCCGCGAATTGTGAAATTTCACATATAACTGACGCAGATTGAAGAAAATTTCAAGCTCCTCAAATTTTCCAAAATTGCTGATAAACGTCCGATATCCATTTTCCATGCACCCCCCCCCCCAAAAAAAAAATGTAGTGGACCATGCATACGTGAGGACAAGGTGTTTCAAATTTAAACAAAATCATTAATTTATTCATCCATCCATCCATCATCTGTACCGCTTCTCCTCACTAGGGTCGCGGGGGGTGCTGGAGCCTATCCCAGCTATCTTCGGGCAGTAGGCGGGGGACACCCTGAACTGGTTGCCAGCCAATTGCAGGGCACACAGAGACGAACAACCATCCGCACTCACACTCATACCAAGGGGCAATTTCGAGTGTTCAATCGGCCTGCCATGCATGTTTTTGGAATGTGGGAGGAAACCGGAGTACCCGGAGGAAACCCACGCAAGCACGGGGAGAACATGCAAACTCCACACAGGATGGCCGGAGCCGGGATCGAACCCACGCCCGATGCTGTCTCTCACTGTGAGGCCATCGTGCTAACCAGTCGGCCACCGTGCCGCCTCATTAATTTATTATAAAGTAAAAATGTCTCAAACAACTGACATGTTGTATAAGGACAGGAAATCCAGAAATAATTCATGCCCATTGAAATATATCTAAACCCCCAAAAATTCCTAAAAAAAATACTGATAAATCTCTTATATCCATTTTCCATTTCAATTTGAGTGCTTTGTGGTCTGTTTCCAGCACAAACTGCCTCCCCAGAAAACAGCAACCAAGTAAATTCAGGGCCCATTTGACAAAAGAATGCAAAAACAATGCAAGAACAAACATCTTGAACAATAGTGAATATCTAGATAACCATTGCCGGGCCATGCATTTCACACGTAGGCCTTCAGTGAAGTCCTACATAGTCTGACATGACTACGTCCTCCTCATAATACCATAATTTTTGACACCATGGCTGGAAAATAATATACAGAAACACACAGTACTGAGTGAATGTTGGACGACCTAGCTTCTTTTCAAAGGTCCGTCTTGAAAATGGCCTCGCAAGTGTATCTGCAATTAAATCCATACTTTTCCCTCATTCAGCCATTGTAAAAAAGCAAGAATATAATTTAGATTTTTGTATGGTTGCCAGTTACGACTTTCTGGTGTATTGATTCCGCACAAGTGAATATCCCATCACATGCCGCGTTCATCACCTTCAACGTTAGGCCAGTGAGAAGGCATTACTCTCATCAACTCGTGATCTCATTGGCTATCGCAACTATCTATCAACTGTAAAAGCCCCCTTGGTCACACAGAACAGACGCCCGCACGATTGTATCTGAAGGCCATGGAGGAATCGTGGGTGCAACTGGTATTATGAAATCTGCCTGCCTACACGAGCTAGCTGAATTCTGATTGCATAATAACTCTAACCAAAAAATTCAACACTAGGATATAATATGACATTAATGTGAAGAATATGATTCTTCATGATTTCTTGATTATGTTAGGTCTGCAGAGAAGGTATTTAAGGCCTTGCCCACGTACCACTGATTAAAGCAATATCCATCCATCCATGTGAGCCGCTTCTCCTTACCAGGGTCGCGTCCGAGATGAAGTTATCTCAGAGCAGTCGAGCTCTAAATTACATCTAAGACCAATTTAGAGTGTCCACTCAACTTACCATGCATGTTTTTGAAATGTGGGAGGAAACCGGAGAACCTGGGGTAAACCCACGCAGGCATGGGGAGAACATACAAACTCCACACAGAGATGGAATGGAACCCTGCACCACTGTATTATGAGGCGGATGTGCTAACCAGTCACCACTATGCCACTCACAAAAACAATATATTCTAAATAAAATTCTAATAAATGCAATTAAAATAATTATAATAAAACTAATTTAAAAAGCAAATAAAATATCTAATCAGAAAATAAAACCCTCATTCCCTATTCATCTCTGCTGGCCTAACATTATCAAGAAATCTTGATCATATTCTTAACATTGATTTCATATTATATCCTAGTGTTGGAAAGCATTTTTGTTGTTAAGGGGTTGCTTTGGGTCCAACTATGAATCTTGGACATTTGTGTTTCAAAAAACTAATGTGAGTATTCTAAAAATAGA
>NC_142396.1:21948069-22050569 GCF_059441095.1 Idiotropiscis lumnitzeri
GCAAAATAATTGCTTCACACAGCTTCAAGGTTCATCTCTTTTAAGTAGTGTGTTATCAGTTTTTGACACTCCCCTCACAGCATCAGGAGACATTGTATGAAAAAATATAAGATCTAACTTGAAATCTCTTATTGTATATACTGTATTTTTCCTCTGTCCTTTGGCCTGGCCTTGAATGGATGGTGTGTATGTGTTTGATAGAAGATTACAAGCTGATGAAGGGCCTGCAAGACAGAAATGACCTAAATGAAGCCAATTCTCTAAGGAATACAAGATGGTAGAGGATCTTTCCATCTGTTAATTTTTTTTGTTTTGTTTTTGCAAAAGCTTGATATTTGAGTAATGCCAAAATAATATAATTATTTCACATATCAAATTTATGTAAAAGATTTGATGTTATGTAGATTTACGTTATTCACCAAATTATGATGATAATTTTCCATCAGTGTTTGATGTCATTTTGATGTTGAATTGACATCAGATGCCCACTGGGTGACGGACCTTCCATCAGCACCACCTTTGTCGATTAGTCGCCAAATTTCAACTGCCAACGGTGACTATTTGAGTAACAAAATAAACATTTGTGGAAGCCCTAGGCGGGTGTATTTGAGTGCGTGTGGGGGGGGGTTTATAACTTCCGCCCTATCAACTGAAACTCCTGCCACCGCCTAATAAAAATAAGTAAGGAATTGCAATTGCTACTAAGGTGTTCTCTATAACCAAGTACTAACCAAGGAAAAAGAATGCTGATGTAATTATTTTCATTTTTCCATTTCATTATGTCTTGCTGCTGATTTAATGGCAAATATACTCAAAATATATTCTATTTGGCTCATTTATTTGTAACTCTGACTAATATTAATGCCTCAACAGCCATTAACCTCACCACACCTCACTGCATACTACTACTTGAATTTATTCCCTTGTTAATACAAACACAACTTTCCCACTCCTCTCCACCTTTACTTCGTTTTCTTGTAGAATAAATGCTGTCAAAATGGCTTGAATGTTCTATCAATATCATCCAGGAGGAATCAGTTTTTCAATCTAATAGTCTGGAAGTGTATAAATCCACACTTTAGAAGTCTGGTTTCAATCAGTCGCGATACTTTTTTTTCCTGTTACAACAAAATGGATTAAAAAGAGAGATGTCAATGATGAAATTGCTCTGACTTGGCTTAATGTTGCACAACCCCATTGACAATTTTTGTCCAAGAACCATCCAGCCATTCAACTCTTCAGATGATCCTGTCCCAGCTAACTTGACCAGTATGGCACCATTTGCCAGTCTTTCACATCATGCAAAGGCACAGTCATTCATGAGTTGATTCAGTTGAGCGATCTGCAACAGCAATGATCATATTATGCGTCAGGGTACCTCTGGATGTTGGGCTTGCGTGGCGCCATGGGTTCACTTCCTGGTGGCGGGACATGACCCCAAAAATCAGGGAAAGCAAGGGTGCTGAATCCTGGGACAGATTTGGTTTTGATGGCTGCAGCACGATACATACTGGGTTCATGGTAAGGGATGGCAAGACCATGTTTGTTGATTAAATCCTCTATCATGGTAGCGTTATAAGATTTTCCATTTTCTTCATTTTTAAGATTCGTTGCTTCTCCCCTAGGATGGCAAAAACAAGTTTCAAGTGACAGTGTTTACAAAATAAAACGAAGAAAAAAAACAGGTGAGATAGCATTATTTCGCAAATAAAGTGCAAACAAAAGTGACAATTCCCCCCAAAAAATAATTTAAAAAAATGAATAAAATGATCAAATTATTTTAGAGTGCAACTTTGTGAGAACGGACGTTGTGAAAGGAGTCTTAAATTGTATATATTTTTTCCTCATAGTTTTAAGCAGTTTACAGATATACTTATACTTATATACCATGTCTGTGCCATACTTTTGTGAAAATATCCCATGGAAAAATAATCAAAGTGCACTTGAAGCTATATTTTGACACCTGCAAAATGCATGACATCTCAAACAACCAAGGCAAAGGTACAGATCAGCGGAAAAGGGATCAACTCTCGCTTTTTTAAGGCTTGACCAGAGAATTTGTGTTACAGTAAAAGGAATATCATGAGTTTGTATAACTCATGTACGAAAATAACTTGAAACAAAACTCTGACGGAAAATATCAGTGACTGTTGATCTTGCTCTGTTTTGACACCCGTATTCTTTCTAAATGCATTACTTTAAGGATTCAGAAAATAATTGGTAGTGTTACAAATAATAATCAAGTTGCCTTCATGGTTTCTCATTAAAGCTCATAAAATTCAAAATATTGGGACCAATCGTTTTAAAATTTGCGGCGGATGATTGAAGATGACATCACATACACTTTGAAAATTAATCATATTTTTATGACATTAAGTGACGTGAAGCTTGGTCATGTGGTTATCATCATGATTCATGTTTTCAAGACGCTTTTTGAAATGGTTCAAGGTGCGCCCTTTTCTGTGTTAGGTTGTTTCTTACCAATGGCTGGTTCTATTTTATTTGTACTTGTTAAGATGATGATTATGACAATATGTATATTATTGGTTTTATGTATATTATTAGACAATGTAGTATATATTATATTACATGTTATATTTGTACATAAACAGATGTAATATAGAAGAATCAGTGCGCCCTTGGATGACTGACTGTCGTCTATGCCCCCTGCCAAATGATTTAAAGCTTTAATCATACATATGTATAAAATAGATGAGAATTTTTCTTTAAGATCATAATTAGTCATAACCCACATAGACCAAAAACCAATAACTTCCAGTTTACCTTGTCTCTTCAGTCTTGCTTCCAACTTCAGATCTGGTGTTTAGGATACCAGTATGACTGTAGAAATCTTTCACCTTTAATTGGCAAGCACCTATTAATGGGACAAACAAAATGTAGGATCACAGCTTAGCTTAATTAATATTAGGTAATTAAAACCTCTTGGTCTAAATATGACAAGACGGTAATAATGAGTTATAATAGAAAACTCAACAAATTCAAAACAAACTACAGCTACAAGCAGTCCAGGCCATGTTGGAGTACTTGCACATTAAGATACTGCAACGTTTGAATTGGAATTTTAAATTTTGTCTGACTTTTTTAAATATATTTGTAATATTTATTTATTTAGTTTACATTAATTTAATTAAGTTATTTGTCAAGATAAATACATTTATGGGAAAAAAACTACGTGAGCTCTAATTTTTATTTATTTATTTATTTTTTAATAAACAGAAAAAAAAGGACCAATGCCGTTAAGGTACCAGATCACTAAGCAGGATTCTTAAGAGTAGTAATATCAATGAAATCTTATCTATAACAACCCTACTTCCCACTTACCGGTACCTTTTTAATATCTTTTTTTTTGCCTCTCTAATGTAACAATAACTATAACTGCCATTAATCTGCAATCTGCCTTTTTTTTACATTGGATGTTGTGTGCCATGAACTGTAATCACAGCCTGACCTCGTTTGGTTTGATTTCCTGTGCCCGTTTCTGTCTGGGTGGGAACTTGAGTATTTCCCCTGCAAGTTCCAGTTTCGTCATCAGATGAAGATGATGATGAGCTCTCTTGTGAACTCAAATCCAGCTCTTCCTGTGTGACACAAATGTTTGCTGTTTATTGCCATGTGCTATATGAAGAAAAAAAAGTCTCTAAATGTGAGGTGAATTATGAAGCGTAGAATATGACAATGGAAACGGGACTGTTGAACAGCTGAAGCGGTACGTCAAGCAAGAATGGGAAATAATTCAGTCTACAAAGCTTCAACAATTAGTGTTCCGAGTTCCCAAACCTTTCTTGAATGTTGTTAAAAGAAAATGTGATGTAACAGAGCCTGTCCAAGCATTTTTGGAATGTGTTACAGCTATAAAATTCTAAGTTTGCTAAAACCAATAACGTTTATCAGTTCGAACATTAAACATCTTGTCTGTGTAGTGTATTCCATTTAATATAGGTTGATCATGATTCGCAACTCATTGTATTCTATTTTTATTTACAATTTACAAAACGTCCTAACTTCAATGGATATTTGGTTGTATAGACATATATGTAGAGAGAAGAGTCTAAATCAGGGGTCACCAATCTTTTTGAGACCGAGAGCTATTCCAAGGGAACTAATTGTGTGAAGGGCTACAAGTTTATTGAACACACTTCAGAAGTAACAAATTGGCTCAAATTACCTTTAATAATGTTACTATTATATGTCATTGTTCAAAATTAATGATATTCTTTTATATGGAGACACTGATCATGGTCATGATTGCTCACGATAATTAGGAAGCAAATAAATATGCAACTCTTGATTCCTATAGCACTCTGCCCGTGTTTGTATTTTCAAATGAGAACTTCAACATGTACAATCATGCTAAAAAAAACTCTGAATGTCCCATCACTGGTAACCCATTTTAGAACTACTTGCTTGCGACTCGTGTGGAACTTGGGGGCTACTTGGTGCCGGCGAGCAGCAAGTTGGTGACCCTTGGCCTAAATCCTACTGACCTAACTGTACAATGCCAGAACAGTACCAGGAAGTCTTGTGAGAGTTCAGGACAGAGACGGCTGTATTGTGGCAGGAGCGCTTTGGGTCGGTCTGATGCAGGGCGTAGACAAAGTTTGTTCAAGTCAGTCTCCAAGTCATCATCCTGCAAAAAGAAACACTCTTTATCAAATATTACTCTTCATCTGTGGAAATGTGCACATGTTATTAATTTACAATTGCGTGTCATGTGAGGCATGACAACAAATTAATTTTACTCTCGGTTATTATTACTGTGTTGTATTAATATCATTTTATGGATTGAGCAGAGTGGATAAGTGGATAACACTTTTTATTACTCATTTTCATCAAATATTGACTTTTAATATCAATTAGGTTCAAATAAAGATTCATAAGCGGCATTATTGAAAAACAAATAGTAGTAATACAATGGTATTGATATTTTTTAGTAATTTAATTTTTGCACAATAATAAATAACCAAATATAAGTAATTCAGTTCAGAAGATATTAGTATCCTTGGTTATCAGTTCAAATTAATTACATTTATTATTGAAGTTTAATAGAGTCATACAGTTTACACAAACGAACATCAACAATTTGCATTCGTGCAAATCCAGAAATTGGTGAAGAGAGAAAGAAAACGTCGGTGAATGAAAGAATTATTTTTGAATTTTATTTGTGAGGCCCTTTTTTTGTACCGTCTGGCTACAATTATCAACCCAAGCAGAACCTACAACACTGCCGTGTGAAAGAGACGAATAAAGGGAATTCTGTCAATTTTGTTTGAGGAAACACATTTTCCAAAAGAATTCAATTGCCCTAATAATTTCTTTTCAAAGCAAATTTGGTGCTAAAGAGATTCATACTCTATATCCATAACTCAGGATGTAGAAACTGTCCCCTGTATCCGGGAATGTACTGACAAACCACACTACGTCATCGCTTGTCGCGCTTAACCAAATGGCTTTTGTTTTGTCCGAGTCCATAGAATCATTTTTGTGCATGTGTGAACTTTTTGGATCATATCTGCGTGTTCAATCACACAGTAGGAAAAATCCCTTTTAAACACTAGTTAGTGTATTTTTCTTTTTATATTGTCTGTGATGGAACCAAAGAATTTTTTTTTTCAGGAACCAAGTAAGGATTTTTGTTTGTTTGTTTGTTTTGGGTTTTTTAATAAAAGAAGTGGAAACATTCAGATCAATTATCATAAAGTCCCTAAACGTACATAGTCTTTACTCTGAGCCTCTTGGTAATCTTCCTCCACCTTATCATCATCACCAATCTCACCATTGCTCTCATCTTAAAAAAAACAAACAAAACAAAAAAAATCAAAAGAAAAGTGTGAGTGAGGTTGTACTACATAGCAAGCTACATGACAGAAACAGAACAATAATAAAATAATAGGTTGTGCAAAGAAATAGTTGCTGTGAAAATTCCTATCCAAACCCTTCCCATTACATAACAAGAAACAAGTAGTAGTAGTAGTTTCGTGTGGTTTTCACACCTCCTCTCATCCCTGAAAGCCATGCCTTGAATTCATCTCCACACTGGAATACCGTATCATACCCTCCCTCTATAGATGTATAAGGGCAGTCTATAATCAGATGGTCCATATTTTGACACTCATGGTTACACCAGGGGCATGCTTGCGTAGCCACTGTCCCCCATCTTTGCAAATTTTGGGCTGTACGTCCTTGTTTGCAAAGGATCCTGTTGTAGGATGTCCACTCTCTCCTTCTGGTTCCATTGTAGCCTGGGAGCTTCTCAGTGGGGTCTCCAATTCTCTCGCCTCCAACAGGTACATTTCCTCTCCATAGGTCGCGCCACCTATCTGCTGACGTGTGCTCTGATTCCCGTTCTTGGCTGAAGGGTCTTCTGGATCTCAGGCGGTGCCCTCCTGGGTTGTGTGCCAGGGCCCGACACAGGGGAGCCTCCTCCGGGAGTGCCAATATATTTTGTTGCATGATCTGTGTTGCCTGCTCTCTTCTAACTGCTGGAGGTTCAATGTTGCACATTGTTGGAAGCCAGTTTATAGGAGTAGAACGTATGGCGCCCGATATCAGTCTCATTGCTTCATTCAGCTGGACATCAACTTTGGATGTATGTGCACACCGGCCCCATACTGGGCTGCAATATTCAGCCACGCTGTAGCACAGTGCCATGACTGACGTCCGGGATTCCCACGTTGTCGTCGTGTGGAGGCTTGAGCGGCTCCCTGGAGTGCAGCCAGCATTCTGGGGGCCTGACTAAGAGGAATCCCACCCTGGTGGTCGAACCAAGCGTTAAAAACTTGCTCTCGACTACACACCTCAAAAATGGAAAGAAACAAGTAAATTATATACACAAGTGGACAAAATTGTTGGTACCTCTCTGTTAATGAAAAAATAATAATAATAATAGTAATAATAATAATAACTTCATTTATATAGCGGATTTCACAACAGTTGGAGCTGTAACAAAGCCCTTTCCATATATTGTAAGATATTGTATGAGCAAATTAATAACATGAAAAGGATCTTGATTTGTGAAGACTTCAGTGTTCATTTGTTGAAAGCAAATGAACTGAAAGGAAATGTGAATTTTATACATACAATACAATGTACGACCCGAGTTTATTCCCTACCATCCTAAAGCCCAGAAAAAGCATAACCAGAAATAGTGCAACAATAATTGATAATTTTATCAATGAATTAGTGACTAAAATTGTCAGTGGATTACGCCTTACTGACATACAATAAGTGACCATCTCCCAGTATTGTAATAAATGCAATTTAATAAAAATCAACCGATGAAAATCAGGCGGGGGGCGGAATGGTGGATGACTGGTTAGCACAATGGCCCCACAGTGCAGAGGTCGTGGGTTCGATCCCTGCTCCGGCCTTCCTGTGTGGAGTTCGCATGTTCTCCCCATCCCTGTACGTCTCAGTACTGTAACTGATTTCAGAAAACTACGACGGTAAGACTTTTGTTTACAGGCTATATATTGACAAGATTGATATACTTTGTAAGTCATGCTGGGCTGTAATTTTGGGTCAACAATCCAGTCTACCTGTTGAAGTTTATGAGGATCTAAATCTCCAATTAAAACACAATTTAAAGCACATGCGCCTGCCTGTTTAAAGTGTACTTCTCCATCGCTACAGATTGTAAAGACCACTAAAAACTCACATAAACAAATGCAAATATTTACACTTCGCAGTGTATGACATTCGTTATGAAAAGGCAAAGTTGCCCATATGTCGTATGTGTATGGTCGATCGCTTGTAATATATTAGCTCAATAGTAGAATCCCCCTTTATTAACGACTAACTTTATTTTCTTAGGCTGCGAGACCATTCTTCAAAAATTGGAACAACAGTTACCATTTTAGTGTTAACATAATTATCTTGTCTTTACCTGAAGTTTCAACCATATCAAGAATGTCATGATGTTGTCCAGGCAAGGGGAAGCTGTATGCAGATTGATCTGATGTCAGTGGTAGAGGAGTTTTAGGCAGGCACCTTCTCATCAGCTGAACAGAGGACTCTACCAGCAACTCCTGACATTTATTCAACAAGCATGTCTGCAAAAATACAAACTATCAAAACACTAATAATATGACAGGCCAAAATCAAATTTCATTAAAAAATTATCTCGTAGGCAAACTAGTGCATAGTACATGGAGTAAAAATCGGACATGCAAAAACACAGTCAAAGCAATAAAAAAAAAAAACATAAAAAGAGGAAAATACCATTACAAAAAATGGAAAACCATGCCCAGTCTTATTCTGAGTCAAAAACCCTAAAATAAAAATGAGTTTTAAGATGATTTCTAAAAAAGCACAGAGGGGGCTTGCCTAGTGTTTAGCATGAGGTAATTCCAAAGAGAAGGATCGGCAATGGAAATAGTTTGATCCCCTTTAAGCCCCTGCTAAGCCCTTTGTACCTCCAGTAGCGTTTGGATCACAGATTGAGGTGCAAAGGGGTGGCTGAGCACAGACAGGTCCGAAGGGGTTAGATCATTTAAACATTTGAAAATAAAGAAAAGTACCCCGAAATGAACAGGGGGCCAGTGATGGAAGGCCAGATGGATTTAACATGGATGAATTTAACAAGACCAATCACCAGCCCAATTTAAAGCTAAAGTTTGAAACTGTTGGCTTTAGTTTTAGTAGTTTGGCATGTTTGAATGCTATGTCAAAGTGGCTATTATCTGTATTATCAAGTGCATTTGATGTATGATTAACACTCACACGCTGAGTTCCATAAGGCTTCCTGTTTGAGATCGTCCAATACAAAAGTGCTTAAAAAGTCGAGAATATTTTTCATCATCTGTTATTCAGCACCAAATTTCTTTCTTTTTATTATTCCGACACATTTTTTGCCTTTAAAACCAGTATGGTACAGCTGCAGCCACAAATGGGTGTTTCTGTTTTTTAACAGCAGCACCTCATTCTGACTACGCGAACGCCCCCTCACACCAAGAGCCTGCTCTCTATGGCGTTAGATTTATGCCACAATTAGTGAGCGTGATGTCAAATACCTCAAACACAAACAGTCGGTAAAAGGGTCTTCTGCATTCTAACACGCTGTTCTTATTGTTTTAGTATTAAGTTAAAAAAAAAAAAATCTTTTCAAATATCTTTGATTGACTTAATGAGAAGCCCCTGCAAAGAAAAATGGCATGATCTAGAAACGTGAGCTAAGCAAAATGCTGGTTTTCACTTGGAATTTGTTCCTGCTTGATTATGAGTGTGATAGGCATTGTTCTGGATACTTGTGAATTTCAATTCATGAAACCCTGACTGTGGATGATATGATAAAGAATGACGGAGCTGCACAGCTGCCCCCCACTGAAAGATTTCTGACTACTCCCCTAAATAAATCAAATCAACAATCGCACATGCAGTAACAAACAATACAGTAGGTCTAATGCATTGGAGTCAAAGCCTATTCATTTCCAGTTCACAGAGAAGTCAGTAAAATGTTATGATCTTATGTCTGGGTAGTTTGTTGCATGGCCGTTCTTAGTGTGAAAAAGATTAACTTAAGGTAATGTGTAAAAAGCTTGTTGGCAGAAGTAGAGGTAATATAAGTAGTAGTAGTAGCAGTAGTACCTGAGTAGTATGATAAAGGAGTTGTATGCCTCCATGGGACACTAACGCGTCGCTGCCTAGAGCACTGCGTGCAATTTTATACAAGCAACGCAACAGTGCCTGGAGGACGTCAATGGCAGAGTGTTTAGTATCCTTACTGTACCATTCCTCATACAGCAGAAGGAGACCAGACACATAACCCTTGGACACCGCTAAGCAGATGTTATCCTCTGTTGAAAACAGAAACAGACAAACACGGAAAATATCAGCATTATTTCCATCAATACAGCAGTTTGCAAGTGGACAATGTTATCCGCAAATGAAGAAGACATCCTCAACATCTTCATTTACACCACATCCAGCCTGTTGTCCTTTCAGTACCACCGGATCAACGCCATACATCATGGCTGGCATCGCCACTGTTTTATAAACTTTCCCTTTCATCCTAACTGCACGTAACCATTGCTTAACTCCAAGAAATCAAAGTCACCCATCCTGATTATGTCTTCTCTCTGTATCCTTACTCTTCCCCTCCAGCCATCTTCTTCTTAAACACATTGTTTTAAATTTTCTGTCAGTGACATGTAAAACTATTTTCGAACGCCTTCAGACCATTTTCGATCCCTGACAAAACATGACATTGGCAACGTTTGCAAAGTTCACAACTGTTTGCACCCGAGGTTTGCGAGGGGTGCGGGTATTGACTTTTCGTCAGGGTCCATTCAAGGTCGCAAAAACATTCGCCAGATGTTCATCATTAGTTTTAATGGTCGCAGACAGTTCTTCTAGTCAACAAGGAAAAAACATTAAAACTGTTGGTGAACGTCGGTCAAATGTTTGCAACGATGAACAAACCCTGACGAGAAATAAACAATCGCCACCTTCGCAGTCACAAATGTTCACCCCTCATCAATTCCGGGATTAAGCGTCATCCAATCTAGCATATGCCTCTTCCATTTAATGTTCCGCCATATTTTTACTCCATATTTATTAGTGCTGAAGCATAACCTTGAGTTGAATAAATGCACACTGAACTCCACTATTGTTTTTCATTTGTCTTTTAGATTTTAGGATGAACTGACACTTTCAAATGACAGAAAATATTTCTGAGGATTGTTGCAGTTGTTACAACGCTACTGTTCAGCCTGAAGCACATCAAATTCAGGTTGAAGAAATATGACCGACCCCAAAAAATATTTAATGCCTTCCCTGTAATTTTTTTCTGAAGCCTGGTCTGTCTCCACCTTAAAGTTCTCTACCACAACTACAGTGACTCACACCCCTGTTCTGCTGCTCCTGTAATATTCTAACATACTTCCTTACCACTCCAGTCCAGTCCTCCTCATTTAGTACCACAGTTAGTCTCTGGGTGGCTGTTTAAAACTTGGATTGGTATCAGGCTCTCGCAGAGTTTGCTGATGAATTGATCATTTGAATCAGGTGTGTTGGAGGAGGGAAACTTCTAAAACATGCAGGAAAGCAGCCTTTGTAGAATGGAGTTTGAGATCCCTGCTAAAGACAAATATATCTGTGATACTGTTCCTCTGCATGAAACCGTACTTTTCACAAATCAATCCCATGGTTTCTCGAGCTCCCAGGTTTAAGCGCTTTACAATGACTTTTAAACCAATTTGAATGCAATCGCCACAAACACTATAAATGTGTGTGAATTATAGTTTGGATGAACTATATACTAATTTGGATAGATTGTAATGACAACTATTTGATCGACTTTGATAGGTACTCTGTCTTGAAACTTGTGTATTCAACCTATCCATGCGTATGCTTACCATTGTGAATTAGCCTTTTCTGCTTATTCACACTATTCCTTGAAAGTACAGAACAGTAAACCAACAATGATTAATAAGGCAAATGACGAATCCTGTATTCTTGAACCATTCCATGCATTGCAAAGCTGCTCGTTAATGTCAGCTGATAAATGGCTATTCAAACTTACTTGAGGATAGCAGAGCAGCAAATGCATTAATGGATGCCCTGTAAAACAGAAAGAATTAAGTCCCACTTGCACATCCTTAAAACGACAATATGCATTAGTCTGAAATGGTTCAATGATACACACTATACACATTGAAAGATGCTGGAAATTGAGTTGCATAAAGCTAACAAATTGTGTTTTGTTGTGGTTATTGATTTCTTTTCATTATAGTGTATTTGGAGGTTTAATATTTGTTTGGGGGGGGCTACTAGAAAATTATTTGTCACACTTGGACACATAAATGCATTTTCAGAAATGAGCAACGTGAGAATAAAAAAACAATGTCTACGGGCGGCACGGTGGCCGACTGGGTAGCACGATGGCCTCACAGTGAGAGACAGCATCGGGCGTGGGTTCGATCCCGGCTCCGGCCATCCTGTGTGGAGTTTGCATGTTCTCCCCGTGCTTGCATGGGTTTCCTCCGGGTACTCCGGTTTCCTCCCACATTCCAAAAACATGCATGGCAGGCCGATTGAACACTCTAAATTGCCCCTAGGTATGAGTGTGAGCGCGGATTGTTGTTCATCTCTGTGCGCCCTGCAATTGGCTGGCAACCAGTTCAGGGTGTCCCCCGCCTACTGCCCGATGATAGCTGGGTTAGGCTCCCGCAACCCCAGTGAGGAGAAGCGGTACAGAAGATGGATGGATGTCTATGGGCTCAATTACTGCATGGGCCTGAAATTTAACACCCTTTGTCGCATCCCTTAAACAAAAATTGTCACAAACACAAGTTGACACAAACTCCTATTGTTGTCTGAAACCTCAATGTCTACTGAATGAAACATGGGGCGCTTATGTGGCATACATTCATATTCAATATTATTGTATTTGGAATTGTATTGTTTTCACAGATATTTTGTTTTGATTACTAGTGCAAGCCATGTTAGTTTCATGTTATTGCTTATTTGCACATTAGTTGCAATGGCTAGCTCTGACCACTAAAGGACAGTGTTCGCTGCTTGCGTGTGTGGCAAAACGGGACCAGCGCATTCTAGAGCGAAGAAGAGCCACACGTAAGCTGGAAACAGCAGTACAGAGCGAACGTTGTGAATAAATGTTAATATTTTGTGTTTCAGCAACCCAAAATAAAACCCTTCAAAAATTAAATGTGTAGCGACAGATTGATAAGGACAAGTCATTCTGCACCCCGCTACATATTTTGGTAGCAGAGGATGGTTGATCCAGCCCGCAACCCTGCTGCAATAAAGAATTGAAGAAGTGAGGAGGACCATGGAGGATACAAGAGACAAAATAAGCCGAATATTGTTGACGCTGGAACAGGCAGAACTCATTTCTCTTTGTGAGCATCTAAAGTGTAACATGCCTGTTGAGGGGTTGGCCAGAAAAGCGCGACGGACCCTCATCAGGTTGGCTGAGACAACGTTGGATGAAATTGAGGAGGAAGAGGAATCTGCAGAGTCACATCAGCAGTATTTGGAACATATACTGTCCTTCTTGGCCTCCATGAAATCAGCACAGAGGGAAGCGGAGACTGATGTTGAAACTCAGGTAACAACGGAATTACAGAATTTAAGAATGCAGTACAAGAAGTTACAGCAACAGATGGAAGGAGAAATTGAGGTGTTAGAAGAAAAGATGAAGGCTAATGCACTCGGATCACGAGGACATGTTTCACCGGTTGTCATGACAACGCAGGAAGCGGACACCAGGACAACTCCCATAGCATCAACCAGATTGCCAGAGGTCACACTGAGGAGGGAGTTCCGAATAATCGGACAGATAGGTGAAGCTGGCCAAAAGGAGAAATTGTCCTACACTAGCCTTCTGAACCAAATTGAGTCTGGACAGCGCAAAGGACACGGAGAAGCAGAGATCATTGAAGCTGTGATCCGGGCGGTAAGTCCAGGCCTTCACCTGCGGGAGATGCTAGAAATCAAAAGAGAACTGACGCTGCACACACTGAAAACAATTCTCAAGGGTCATTATAAAGTGGACTCGTCCTCAGACCTACTGCATCGCCTGATGAACATGACACAAGACCCAAAAGAATCAGCACAGAATTTCTTATTCAGAGCAATAGAACTGAAAGAGAAGTTAATGAGAAAGTCTAGTGAAGGTGAGGTAGGTGAGCAGTTTAGCCCCGATCTCATTCAGAGAAAATTCCTCCGGTCAATTGAGACTGGTCTTTACAGTGATGCAGTTAAATTCCAGCTCAAGCCATATCTCAGCAGTCTCATGGTCACTGACGAGGTACTTATTGAACAAATAAGTTAGGCCGCCAACTTAGAACAGGAAAGACAGCAAAAGCTGAAAATGTCTGCCACAAATAAGCTCCCAAGAGTTAATGAAGTGCTGACTGAGGTGTATCCACCCGAAACTGCAGTTACAGATGTACACCCAGTTGGTAACCCTAATGCTGGGGAGAAAAGCAAGAAAGGTCAGGGACGTAATACTGAGACAGACTTAATAGAAGTGCTTAGGGGTGAGGTTCAAGAATTAAAAAAAATAATGTTGGAGACAGTTGAGGCCACAAAAACCAAACCAACAGAGAGAATGTCAACACTCAACCGTGGTCGACCTAGGGGTTGTAGAGCATGTCAAGAAGCCCAGATTGGTGACTCATGCCGGCACTGCTTCAAGTGTGGACAAAAGGGGCACCTTTCCAGAGGATGTCGACGAAACAGAGAGCCGCAGGGAAACTAAATTGGGTTGCCAAGCCGGGACTCCTGGCAGCCCAAAATGACTCTAGTCCCAACAAACAGGATTCTGTCCCTTCTCGGACCGCCCCTCAAATTCTAACAGTTAACTATCTCTCACCCCGGCGAAAACAAAAACTCATAAAGTTGATTGCGGAGAGACCCACTGTCCATTGCACGCTAAACACAGTACCAGTAGTGGCATTGTGGGACTCAGGAGCTCAGGCGACCATCATTAATGAAAAATGGAGAAAACTGCATTTACCGCACAGTACAGTGAGACCTCTCAGTGAGCTGTTAGGCCCAGACAGTTTAGTGGGACTGGCAGCCAATCAGACTGAAATCCCTTTCACGGGCTGGGTAGAAGTAGAGTTCAGACTAGGGAAGGATGGTACCACGACAAAACCACTCCTAGTACCTGTGTTAGTCTCTAGTGACCCACATGTAGCAGAAGAGCCCATAATTGGCTACAACGTGATAGCAGAAATCACAGGGGAGAGTAATCGGCAAGTGAAGGCAGAGACCATCCACCCAGTGTGCAAAGCCTTCCAGATAACAGTTAAAACAGCACATACATTGCTTCAATTAATCCACCCACCTGTGAATGATGATGAGCTAGGAATCGTACACACAGGGAGAAGAAGACTCACTCTAGCTGCTGGACAGGTCACCACCGTATATGTTCAAGCCAACACTGGGGCCCAGTATCACGGACAAGACCTACTTCTGGTTCCTAGTGTAGAACCCATGTTGCCAGAAGGTGTAGTGATAGAGGAGGGGCTAGTCACTGTGCCCAGTAGAAGGTCAGGTTATGTGGCTCTCCCTATTGTCAACACCAACAAACACACTGTAACCTTAAACCAACGTTTAGTTTTAGGCCACCTACAAACAGTGAAAACTGCATACTTGGCAAGTGTAGAAAAGATGAGGGGAGAGGGACCAAAGTCACAAACCAACACAGTAGAACCATCAAGTGAGAACGGAACGAAACCGCCAAAGCCAGCGTGGTGGGACCCTCCCGTTGACCTCAGTCATCTAAACGATGAACAAAGGAGAATCACCAAACAGCTGCTTCGAGAGGAGTGTCACGCATTTGCGTATGAGGAAGATGATATTGGATCAATCCCTTCACTGAAACTCCATATCACTCTGCATGACACCACTCCTATAAAGAAGATGTACATGGCGGTCCCAAAACCACTCCACCAAGAAGTCAAAGAGTATATTCAGGACTTGTTGAACAGAGGCTGGATTACTCCTTCCCGCTCTCCCTACGCTTCTCCGGTGGTGTGTATGCGAAAAAAAGATGGGACCCTGAGACTATGTTGTGACTACAGGGAGCTAAACAAGAGGTCAGTCCCCGATCGTCACCCCATACCTCGAATCCAAGACATGCTTGACTCTCTCCATGGCAGCTCATGGTTCTCGGTGCTGGATCAGGGAAAGGCGTATCATCAGGGGTTTCTGGATGAGGAAAGTCGACCCCAAACAGCTTTCATAACCCCATGGGGTCTGTACCAGTGGGTCCGCATCCCATTCGGTTTGAGTGCAGCTCCAGCAGAGTTCCAGCGGAACATGGAAGACTGTTTGCGTGGCTTGCGAGATGTCATGTGTCAGCCATATTTAGATGACAATTTAGTCCACAGCTCAAGCTTTGACGACCACGTCAAACACCTGAGAACGGTGTTGCAGAGATATCAGCAGTATGGCGTGAAACTCAGTCCCAACAAGTGTGAAGTTTTGAAGAGAAAGGTTCGATTCCTGGGACGGTTGGTATCTGGAGAAGGCTACACCATGGACCCGGCAGAAGTGGCCCCAGTTCAAGCCTTAAAGGAAAAGGAGCCTGGGACAGTTGGAGAGCTGAGAAGAGTGATGGGATTCCTGTCATACTACCGGACATACATTCCAAATTTCTCCAGAATGGCTCAGCCTCTGTATCAGCTGATCTCAACACCAGCTGATCAAGCAAACAGGAGGAAGATGAGGGCCTCCACCAAGGGGAAAGGTAATCTCCCACCTAACACTCCCATGCAGTGGACTGAGAAACACCAACAGACACTTAACTCTATCATAGACAAGCTGACTCAGCCCCCAATTCTGGGGTATCCAGATATGACTCAACCGTTTGTCCTCCACACAGATGCATCTCAAGAGGGACTGGGGGCTGTACTTTATCAGAGACAGAACAACAAGATGGTAGTAATAGGCTTTGGCTCCAGAACTCTCACACCACCTGAAAAAAACTATTACATGCATTCAGGCAAATTAGAGTTCTTGGCACTAAAATGGGCAATTTGTGAACGCTTTCGAGACTATTTATATCATGCACCGCACTTCGTAGTCTATACTGATAACAATCCCTTGACGTACATCCTCTCGACTGCTAGACTTAATGCTACAGGTCATAGGTGGGTGGGTGAACTGTCTGAGTTTGACTTTTCCATTAAGTACAGACCTGGAAAGAGTAACGCCGATGCAGACGGTCTGTCCCGCATTCCCTTCGACATCAATGAGGTCATGACACGGTGCACTGAGGAGGTGGATCAGAAAGTGTTTAGTGCAACAGTACAGGGAGTGAAGGTGCAAAGAGATGTTCCACCAGTCTGGGTAGCAACTGTTCCCATTGAGACTTTAGAATTAATAAGAGATGCAAGTGCACCATTTCCAACCAGGCCCCTAACACCTGAACAAATACGAGACAGTCAGAAGAGAGACCCTGTCGTAGGCCGAGTCCTACATTTCAGGAAGTACAATCAGCGCCCCTCGAGGAGAGAACTCAAATCGGAACCAGTGGACGTCAAAGTGTTGATGAGACAATGGTCAAAGTTGTATGTTAATGATGAGTGAATTCTCTACCGGAAAGCAGGAGATAAACACCAGTTGTTCTTCCTCAAGAGCATCATCAAAAAGTGTTTCACGAGCTCCATAGAGAAATGGGACATCTCGGCGTTGAGAGGACATTAAATCTTATCCAAGACCGCTTCTACTGGGCTCACATGTACTCCGACACAGAACACTTTGTCACTAAAGAGTGTGAATGTCTCAAGTCAAAACAACCCCACAAACCGACCAGAGCGCCGATGACAACCATTGTCACAACACGTCCATTTGAACTGGTATCTGTCGACTTTTTACACCTCGAGACCTGCAAACAGGGGTTTGAGTACATTTTAATTGTGATTGATCATTACACTGGTTTCGCTCAAGCCTATGCCACGAAAAACAAATCTGCCAAAACAGTTGTCGACAAATTGTTTAATGATTTTGCTCTACGTTTTGGATTCCCAGAAAGAATTCACCATGACATGGGCAGAGAATTCGAGAATCACCTGATGGACCAACTACAGAGGAGCTGTGATGTGCGAGGGTCTCATACGACATGTTACCACCCCCAAGGCAATGGGAAATGTGAACGTTTTAATAGAACGATTTTATCCATGCTACGCACACTCACAAGTGAACAAAAGGCAGACTGGAAAAGCTCATTGGCAAAAATGGTACACGCGTACAACTGCACCCGTAGTGGAGTTACAGGATTCTCCCCGTACTACCTGCTTTATGGAAGGTCACCACGTTTGCCAGTCGATCTGCTTTTCAACCTGAAACCAAGTGAGACGAAAGAGACTTACACTGAATATGTACAGAACTGGCAAAACAGAATGCAACAGGCATATGCGATTGCATCCAAAACAGCTGCTCGAGAAGCTTTAAGGGGCAAAAGAGGCTACGACAAAAGGGTACATGGAGCGGATTTGCAACCTGGTGGACGAGTGGTTGTGCGTAACCTGTCAGAGAGGGGTGGACCAGGTAAATTGCGGCCCTACTGGGAGAGTAAAGTGCATGTGGTAGTGGAGCGAAGGAGCAGTGACAGTCCAGTGTATGAAGTAGTGCCTGAGGGAGGAGGTCGAAGTCATGTACTAGGAACCTCTTACTCCCATGTGACAGCCTGCCATTAGAGAAATCTGAACCAGCTCCTACAAAACAAAAACAGGGGACGAGACGAACCCGGACATTGGAAAAACCAGACCAAACCCATGGACAAACGCAAGATTCGGACTGTGAGAGTATTGATGAAATTGAGCTGACATATCAATTCCCAAACAACCAAAAGCCACAGGAGAGAGAGAGTTGAATCCAGAAGCAGAGCCATTTGTACCAGATCTGGCAGTACAAGATGAAATCGCTGAACTGGTGAATGAAGCAAGGTGCCCAGAAGATACTCAGACAGAAAGCAGAGACATCACATCTGAGAAGGTTGATGAGGATCACATGGAAGAGCCTGGCGAGAGTCTACCAGAATCAACAGAAGAAGATAATCCTGATCCTCGGCCAGCTCCAAGCGACATGCAGCGGAACAGGCGGCGTCCCAGAATGCTGACCTACACAACTTTGGGTGAGCCGACATGGGTGGAAGCTGGGGCCGACAGCGTGCACGTGAGTATGCCTTCAACCTGCAACCGACCGGTCATCTGGCGACCATGGACAGCACCCTACGTTGACGCAAGAAATTGAACGCTTTTTCCATTAACGTCACTCGTGTTCTGAAAACAGTTAAGTGTATTGACTATGAGGAAAGGCAATTCTGGAAAAAATGGAGTTCATACTGTGATTAAGAAGAGACGCGTAACAGACTGAAAGTACTTAGGCCGAAGTGAGTTCTGTTACATTGAGGACCTGATCGGAGTAGGATTGTAATGGTACTTTAAAAAAAAAAAGGCGGTACCAATTGAGAAAAAAAAGGAAAAGACGTAACACTAAGGTGTCTGAAATGTCTGTAGACATTTATGTTTGAGGGGGAGAGTGTGGCATACATTCATATTCAATATTATTGTATTTGGAATTGTATTGTTTTCACAGATATTTTGTTTTGATTACTAGTGCAAGCCATGTTAAGATGGTAATAGTTTCATGTTATTGCTTATTTGTACATTAGTTGCAATGGCTAACTCTGACCACTAGAGGACATCGTTCGCTGCTTGCGTGTGTGGCAAAATGGGACCAGCGCATTCTAGAGCGAAGAAGAGCCACACGTAAGCTGGAAACAGCAGTACAGAGCGAACGTTGTGAATAAACGTTAATATTTTGTGTTTCAGCAACCCAAAATAAAACCCTTCAAAAATTAAATGTGTTGCGACAGATTGATAAGGACAAGTCATTCTGCACCCCGCTACACTTAGCCTTCGCAAATGCCTTGAATGTAGTGTGTAGTGTACAATTTTTTCAAGCTAACTGATATATTAATGCTGTCACTGCACATAAACAGCCAAAATAACTGCAAAAAATCTAAACACATGTATTTTGATAGCTACCTCGCGCATGCTAGCGGCTTATAGAATTAGCACTTCAACTCAGAGCATTCAGAGATGTCATGGCAACATTTTTAATTGACTACGTCAGGGGAGGGACGTCACTGGTCACCACACTCCTTAGAGTCATGGTTTCAAATCAAAACCATAAACATCTCTGAACAGCATACAATCAAATAATGAAAAAAATTAATAAAATTAACACAAAACATGCATCCCTCATGCCATTCCTATCACCAAAAGAAATAAAAACAACACGAACAGTACTGAGGCATTCTGGGAGATTATCAAACAGCCATTCGAGGAGATTATCAGACTGAGGCATTCTGGGATTTTATCAGCCTGATCAGGTTAGAGAGATGTGAGTGGTGTGGTTTGTTTGTTTTTTGCAGTCTGTTGTCTAAACATGTGATGTTTCCGGCTTGCAATAACATGAATGATAAGACACACTACGACCTTGTGGACAGCTGCCCTTTTGTCCAGCTTTGTCTTGCACTATCACCGAAAAAAACATATTCACATAATGTATTTGTCACACTCAATTTATAGCATCGATCGCTCAGAGCTTGGCCAGCAGGGTGTGTCAACGTGCACTCTGCAATGCCCCAAATGTACATGCTCAATGGCCGGCAGAGTTGTTTAGCCTAGCGCGTCTAATAGAAAATACTATTTGCACAGTGGAGAAGGAAAGATACAGTGGAGAAGGAAAGATACGATATGTGCAGTGGAGAAGGAAAGACTTTGCTTAGGATTACTCTGCAAGAAAAATCAGGAAGTAAACTGGACATCTCGCACACAAAAACAAACCCGTCCGGTCCCGCGACACCCTTGTTACGGCCCTGGGCTAGGGCCCACCTACAAGGCCATGCCCTTGTTGTATTGCAGTAACTCTTCCACCCTTTCGTTTGTAAAGTCAATGGACTTGTGCCTCATCACGGGCCTGATTTCCTGCTCGTTCCCCATTGCTGGACTGCTTTGCCACTCGTTCCCCGTTGGTGGACTTCGTTCCTGCTCGTTCCCCGTTGGTGGACTTCGTTCCTGCTCGTTACTCATGGACGTCCCAATCAACAAGCTCCACCTGTGCAGCTGGGACCAATAAAAGGACCTCGGTCCAGCTGCTCAGGGCGGCTGGAACTTTAGAGTTCAGTTCGCCTCGCTTGCGCTCGTGGTGTCTCTTGGTTGGACTTTTGTGAATTTTCGAGACACTTGCTTTTGTTACTTGTACACATTTGTGAACTTGGGTTAATACTAGTGATGGGTAGATGAGGCATCCTGTCTCGTTTCGACACAGTGACACAATGTATTGACACTGTGTTGACACTGTGTTGCTGAATACTGACACCTGGTGGACTTGCAGGAAACATTTGACAGGGTCATCTGACACTGATCTGTCAAACTAATTTTATCCAATTCCATTGATTAGCGACGTGATGTGTTTTTATATATCCTATTTCGTATTACTTTCCATCGCACTCATTATTCTCTTATTTATCTAATTTATATATTTAACTGAATTATTGTTGTATTGCACTGGAGAGGGGAGCTCTCTAATCTCGTTGCACACTTGAGTACAATGACAGAGATTTCTGATTCTGATTAGGCATTTGCTTTCACATTATTTTTACATACACGCAATTTCATAAAAAAAATCTTTGATATTCGAGACGCAGTTGATAAATTAAGAGAACATCTGTCTGAATGCCCAAGTAAAGGTGTTGTGAATGACAATGGACTCATTGTAATTAAAGATTTTTATTCCAAAAAATTAGTTTCTCCAGCGTTTTGTTATTCAGTCTATTTCTTTTTTTGAGGCAATTTCCCCCGCCTTTGAGAAGATCCTCTCACAAGGCACTGAAGAGGCCGGTGTGCACAACGCCTGTGTGGCTAATATAAATAGGTGAGGGAACGTTGCCTCCATGGACTTCCAGTATAAGAGCGGGTCTTCCGTACGTGCAACGTGTCCTGCTGACATATAGCGCTGCACCTCTGAGTGCGCATCAACAGTGACGTCTTCCATCTTGCGGATCTTTAACGCAAAGTAACGCGCCAATAACTCGATGCTTGTTTTGAGCGTCCATCCTGTTGACAGATGCGCTTCCTTATGAACACAGTTTGGCGCGCGACCGCTGTGTCGACACGATTCTGGTAGTGGTCACGTAACTTTCTCAAAGCAGTACGCGCACCGACACGGGGTTTGCCCTGGAAGCTCGGCGCGCGCATCGACGCCTCGGTGTCGTTGGACCCATCACTAGTTAATACTGTTTGGTTGAGATCATTTGTTTGAACCCTACCTCTTTTCTTTACTAAAAATAAATTGTAAACTCTCTCCACACCATTTAACAGCTTGGTTTATGTTGCTTCCCTCCTTCCCTGGCAGAGCCGGTCGTAACATATTGGGGGCTCGTCCGGGATCTACTTTTCCAAATCATACACCATTTCCCGGCGTTGGAGTAAGGGAAGAGTTGCAATTGTTTTTTTTAAAGTGTAGGTAATTTGGCTCGTTCGTGCAATTAGGTAAAGATGGCAACGTTTAGTGTCTTAGATTTTGTTGCCAATCCGTCAATGCAGGTCCTGGAGATGTGCAAGAAATCTCATTTACTCAGTATTGTTGAACATTTTAAGTTGCAGATTCCAAAACAACTCCGAAAGGATGACCTCCGCATGCACATTCGGGATAGGTTGGTGGAAATAGGCCTGCTGGTTTTGCCAGTTGAACACCCTTCTCCAAAGCCCAATCCAGGGTTTGTGACACCTCCTAGGGACGGAGAGAGACACCTCCTGGGTCTCTCCCTAACTGAGGGTGCGGCGTCCGAGGGCGATGAACGGTCTGATCAACTGTACAGTCCCTCTCGTGGAGACCCCCTCTTGACCTCTCGTTCTCCTGGGTCGGCTAGTGAGGCGAAACTAAAGGTTCGTCTAGCTCGCCTCAAATTGGAAGCTGAGGAAAGGGAGAGTGCCCGCAAAGCCCATGTGGAATTGGAGGTGCGGAAAATGGAGATTGAGGCAGACAAAGCTGTCAAACTCAAGCGGCTGGAGCTTGAAACTCAGTGAAATCTGCCGAGCCCTGGCCTTGGGGCAGGCCTGTCTTCGACCTTCCAGACCCTCAATCCCGTTGATGTAAGTAAATGCATTCCTCTTATGCCTAAATTCCAAGAAAATGAGAATGATGCATATTTCTCAGCGTTTGAGAGAATCGCGATGGCTTTACAGTGGCCACGTGATGTTTGGCCAATTCTTTTACAATCCGAAATGTCTGGAAAAGCACAGGAAGTAATTGCGGCCTTGCCCCTTGAAGAAAGTTTATGTTATGATTCCGTCAAAACTGCCATCTTGCGTGCCTACCAGTTAGTGCCTGAGGCATACAGACAAAAATTTCGAAATCTTAGAAAAGCCCCAAACCGCACATACGTTGAATTTGCTCGGGAGAAGGGAACTCTTTTTGATAAATGGTGTGCATCTGTGCAAGATGCAACATTTTCCGCTGTTCGGGAACTCATGTTGTTGGAGGACTTTAAGAGCAATCTCCCAGAACGTGTTGTTGTCTACTTAAATGAGCAAAAAGTGAACAGTCTTTCTGGAGCTGCTGTTTTAGCTGATGAATTTGTATTAACCCACAGAAATGTCTTTACCAATCCTGTAAAAAGTTCCCATGTACCCCCACCTATGAGCACTTCGCCTCCTAAACTCACCAACAAAGACCGAGTGTTTTTACTGCCATAAAACTGGACATATCATCTCAGTCTGCCCTGTGCTAAAACAGAAATCGTATCGGTCTGCACCCCAAACCAAAGGTGTTGGTTTAATTCAATCGGATACAGTTGGCTTGAACCCAGATGATAAACAACCATTTGACCCCTGTTTTAAGCCATTTGTTTTTGAGGGAGTAGTCTCCCTTTCGGGTGAACCCTCTGATGAGCGCCCCATTCGCATTCTCCGAGACACTGGTGGCTCTCACTCGGTAATCTTGGCTAGTGCACTACTATTTTCGGATAAATCCTATTGCGGATACAGATCGGTACTTCGCGGAATAAATATGGGATATAGTCCCTATCCTGTTCATCGTGTGCATATACAATCACAACTTGTTAATGGATTTTTTCCTGTCGCCGTTTGCCCTGAGTTGCCCATAGAGGGTGTGCAAATGCTAATGGGAAATGACATCGCAGGGGGTAAAGTAACTCCTTCCTTGGAGGTATTGGCCTCAAGGTGACGAAAGTATTTCAGCGATATATCCCATATGTGCCATTACGCGTGCTCAGTTGCGTAAAAACACTGACGTGGACCTGGGCGATAGCATTTTTGTGTCTGCGCTTTCAGAACCCTTGAAACCAACAGGTAAACCAAATAAGTTAATTCCACTGTTAAAGGCACAAAGGGATAAAATGTTATTACCGTCCTCGTCAGTTTCACCGAATGTTCTTGATCATGTTAGCACCTTTCGTGAGCATCCTCTGAAGACAAACAAAATTACCCATACTGCACTTGCCGATGCACAGCCAAAAATAAAGCGTCGCTATGTCAAAAAGGCCGTGAGACGTGACTCCGGAATCCGTGATAAAGTGCTTGTTTTCCCTCCTGTTACTGGTAGCACATTATCAGCCAACACATTTTCCGGTCCATATGAAATAAAACAAGAATTCAGTGGCGCGAACTCTGCAGTGAACACACGTGTTAAAAAGCGGAAAACGCAAATTTGCCATATTTGCCGGTGCTGGTGGAGTCCTGATGCAGGAGGATGATAGTGGGGTACATCATATTAGGTTCACGAAAATTCCATAGATGCCAACTCTGTTAATCGCCCATTGCAAAAGAAATTTTACTGTTGCTTGCTATCCAACACTCTTTAGGTGCACTTTGGGTCCAGCTATCCACCTTTGTATAAGTATGACCAACTTTACTTTGAATTTTGTGTATGTTGTACTTAATACAAATGTTTGTTTTGTATTTTAAGGGGGGGAAGTGTTACGGCCCTGGGCTAGGGCCCACCTACAAGGCCACGCCCTTGTTGTATTGCAGTAACTCTTCCACCCTTTCGTTTGTAAAGTCAATGGACTTGTGCCTCATCACGGGCCTGATTTCCTGCTCGTTCCCCATTGCTGGACTGCTTTGCCACTCGTTCCCCGTTGGTGGACTTCGTTCCTGCTCGTTCCCCGTTGGTGGACTTCGTTCCTGCTCGTTACTCATGGACGTCCCAATGAACAAGCTCCACCTGTGCAGCTGGGACCAATAAAAGGACCTCGGTCCAGCTGCTCAGGGCGGCTGGAACTTTAGAGTTCAGTTCGCCTCGCTTGCGCTCGTGGTGTCTCTTGGTTGGACTTTTGTGAATTTTCGAGACGCTTGCTTTTGTTACTTGTACACATTTGTGAACTTGGGTTAATACTGTTTGGTTGAGATCATTTGTTTGAACCCTACCTCTTTTCTTTACTAAAAATAAATTGTAAACTCTCTCCACACCATTTAACAGCTTGGTTTATGTTACTTCCCTCCTTCCCTAGCAGAGCCGGTCGTAACAACCCTAAACTCTTAGTTTCATGGGGGAATTATGTCAACTAGCACCACGTATGCATAACAGTGGATCAACACAGCAGTAGAATCAACAGTTAACCCGTTTTCCCTGCACAATTAGTTAAGCTTCTCTGCAATCCTGACTCTGACTCAAATTTGGATTTTTCCAGTTCTTTCCACAGTCTCTCATTCTGTTCCAAGTCAGTTTTTGTCATTTTTGTTTTCTTTTGATGATTCCTTCGAGTCTGTCAGTCGAGTCTGCCTGAATCGTTCCTTTGGCCCTTTATTTTGAGCCCCCAGTCAGCCATTTAGCCGCTGCATAATGGAAAATGGAGGTGCCCAAGCAAAGGTTCAGGTTTATCTTGTAATTCCACCCCCTTTTCCAACCTCAAACCTGTTTTCAAGAGAGATTACTACATTCTCTCAATCAATTTGTTCTGAAATGTAGCACCAGAATGACTGCATGGATTTTCCATTATCAATTGAACATGAGTCGAGATTCACCGTGGATGTTATAAGAAGCAGAGCCCAAGGAATGACAAAAGGCATCAGAATCTCCAGTTTGTTATAATTAGAGTGTATAACTTCAATCCAATTAGCTCTGAATGCATGCAAGTGTTCATTCAGTACATACGTAACAGTTTGTAGATTCTTGGTTGTATAATGAGGGATAAGGTTGTAGATGATATCCACTCCTTGGTTTGACCCAATAAGTTTTGATGTTGAAACTGTAACACAGTAAAAGATTACATTAAAAAAGGTACTGACAAAAAATATATGCACGTATATGCTCCGCTACAAGACCAAGAAAAAAAAAATCTTTGTTTTTCTTTTTTTCCCCAGTCTGTCTGTGCAACCCAGTACCAAACGGCTCGCAAACAAGTACCGGTTATTCAGGACCACTAATGTAGACTATTGTATTTGTGATGTGGTCTAGTACATTGCAGCCATATTAAATTGCAGAAATAATTAAAGCACATAAGAGTATAGTTTTAGTGTAGCCTGGTGTCACAACATAATTATTCACACAAAAGATACTTCAGTTAGTTACCCTCCCTATTCTCAGCTGTTTCCAGGATACAAGCTTTATGCTTATTAAGTTTGGGATTCAAATTTATTAATTTCAGATTCCTGTTAGTAACAAGTTAAAGCAAATGTAGGAAAAATTGTGGACAATTCCTCGATTTAAAAAGTATTCATCCAAACAGGCTAAGCCAGCTATTCCAGACTTTTAAAGCCAAATACTCCCTTCATCACCGCTACAGTTCACTCGCCCTGCGGCAACCACACACACAACCTAAATATCAAAAGTCAAAACAAACCTGTTTATGTAATGGCTAATAAAGATGTGCGCAAAAACTGACTTTTTTTTTTTTCAAGATGTAACGATGCACAAACTGTGATTTAAACTGACATATCATTTGCACCAAAAAGAGAAAAAAAAATGTAGTACTCTGGACTGGGCAGTTGAATTAAAAGAAAGAATTTCAAGTAGATCATTTGGACTTGGTCATTGTCAGGTTGTGGTGGAGGTTGAGGAAGGGGAAGCCTCCAAAAAGCACGGACAACTTAAAGGGTATTTAATAAAATAAAATTAAAAAAAACAACAACAAAAAAAAACAAAAGTACAAAACAACTGGGAGCAACAAAACTAAACTGAAAATAAAGCGAGACAAGCAGGAGGACACCGGCCGTAGACACTGACATGGACATCTGACAGGGACATCTAACAAGGGTAATGCACCGACCAGAACTGAAAGAAAACAGGGAATTAAATACAAACAAACAAATTGACGAGACAACGAGGAGCACCTGGACAAGACCAAAGGGATGGAAGGACCTGATTGGTTAACACTGGGGCTTGGGTAGGCAAACACAGGTGGACACAATGAACATGACGAGTCATACCAAACACAAGGAAACACAGGAAACTAAATACTAAACCAAAAACAACAAATACAGATCATGACAGTCATTCTATAATTAGCCTGTATGCTTAAAAAGTTTGCTTAATCAGCAGAGGAGGGCAATTTACAAAATTTTGCCGGTCTGTCATTAATCATTCAACAGCATCCAGGGCACCCGTCCATCATCGTCAGTCCATAAACTTAAACTGTAATCATCATTCCATCATGTTATTTTCACTGACTTCCATCTGTTTTTTTGGGCGGAATGCGCTATTCAAAAGCTACCAAAAATATACATATAAAAATGATGTAAAGTTGTTTAAGTGAATTTAATTGAATAAAGATAACTATTGTTTCTAAAACTACTTTATTTATTTTAAACTCACACATTTTGCTGTTATGATTTGGTGATGGAATAAAGTCCAGCAGTACAATGAATCTTTTTTTTTCCCTCGAGGGTTTTCATGCGAATAATCTGTGTCATTGTGAAGTCCAGATTCATATTTTGCTTTTTTTTTGTATGTTGTGACTTCTCATGATGAAAGCTCACAAGCCACCACTTACCGTTGAATTCAGATAACATCTTTCACATTGAAACACAACAATGCCCATGGCCTTTCCACACCGCCATCAGAAAAAAAAATCTCTTCATGCGAGCCTATGGATACACGGCTGTCGTATTTCACCTAATTGGAAAAAGGTGAACCTTACTACCCACAACATAATAGAGCATCATGCTGTTATGTGTAAAGTATCCATTAAGAATTAGAACGATAATGCATACCTTTGAAAATGTTATTACAGTAGTTTGCCGGTGTACTGTGAAGTGCTACAGCATACTAAAAATATATACTGTGTGTAAATATTTTTATTTGTTGAAGCTTGTTTCAAATAAAATATTCTCTAAGAATCTAATACAATAAATCATTTTACCTGATGCTGCAAAAACCTGTATGACTAAAAGGTATGCTTCAGCCCTCCTGGCATGTTGAATGTTGCTTTTGAGTAGGTTTAGAGTCAGCAGGACAGCTCCAGCCTCCTCAGCCTTTTTACCTATGTCACAGTCTGGAAAAACACAGATGCGATGTAATGGAGATAAAAGTTGGCAGTTATTGTGGTGTAAAGCTATGTAAAAGCTCTTCAGCGTGTCCGTCGAGTCATCCAACGCCTCCTCGAGAACCACCTGTTTGTGAAGCCTGAGAAGTGTAAATTCCATGTCCGTTCTGTGCAGTACTTGGGCAACATCATCGCCTAAGGCCCACTCCGACCAGACCCTACCATGAGCCTTGTTGTGAGGTACTGGCCCACCCCTTCCACTCGGAAATAGCTGCAGGGCTTCCTCTGATTCGCCAACTTTCACCAGAGGTTCATCCGCAAGGTGGCCTGCCCTCTCACCTCTCTCACTTCCACCTTTATCCCGTTTCAGCGGACCCCTGCAGCTTCCCAAGCGGTCATCCATCTTAAAGAGCTGTTCACCAGTGCCCCGGTCCTCAAGCATCTTGACCCAGCACAGCGATTTAACGTGAAAGTAGATGATTTGGAAATTGGTGTAGTAGCTATCCTGTCTCAGCATGATCCTGAGATGCAGAAAATCCATCCCCGTGCCTTTTTTCCCCATTGTTTTTCCCCTGCTGAAAGGAACTATGATGTCTGTAACAGAGAGTTATTGGCAGTCATGTTGGCATTACATGAATTGAGGCACTGGCTCGAGGAATCCGTCATTGCTTTTATCAACTGGACCGACCATAAAAACCTCGCCAACCCTCGCTCTGCCAAGCGGCTCAACCCTCATCACACTCGTTGGTCACTGTTACTCTGTCTGTTCAATTTCACCCTCTCCTACCAGCTGGGTTCCCACAACACAAAACCAACCTCCCTTTCTTCAGTTGAAATACTTTTCGGGGCCTTTGCAATACCCTCTCTTAGTTCTTGCTTGCTGTGAATTTCTCCCTTCATTCTTTTCTCCAATACAAGCTCTATTGGGTTTAGGTCTGGTGATTGACTTGGCCAGTCTTCCACTTTTTCTCCGTGATCAAGTCTTTTGTTGTGTTCGCTGTGTGTATTGGGTCATTATCTGGTTGCATGAAGAAGCTTCGCCTGATTAGTTTGGATCCATTTTTCAGTGACATGGCAGGCAGATATAAACAACTATATCTACATTGTCGATAGCTCCTGCACAGCTTACACTTTCCCGCTTGCTATACAGAGTTCATCAGGGGGAGGATGGCGAGATGAACGCTATTATTTTTCTAATGCCCCCCTCACCTGGCGACCAGTTCAGGGTAAACGCCGCCTACTGCCGAAGATAGCTGGGATAGGCTACAGCACCCCAGCGAACCTTGTGAGGACAAAAGGTCATTAGCGAGCCTGTACGAATGGGAATGGAGTCAGTAAGGTTTTTACATCCTTTTAATAACACTTGCTCATTTCCCAGCCCCTCATTCCTTCGTCCAATCACAAATCTTACAGCAGCCGTGACAGATTCGTGATTGACTGTTAGCGCGGCAGGAGGCTAGATAAAATGGTGGTGTCCCTCTCTGCTGCGGCTGCTTTGGCTCACGGCCAAACTAGGACTAAGCGTGACATGAAAAACCACTGCAATACATAATAACAGCTCTGTGGATCATTGCTAAACCTATCTATCACCGCCAGTTTGTGTTGTTGTTGAATCAAGCTGTTTGGGAAAGGGAACAACAGTAACTGTATCAGTAACAGTAACAAGTATCTGATTACTTAGCTGTAAGGTAATTACTAAAATCTATTTTAGTGGGTACAGCAATCTTTCAAGATGTTTTTAAGAGTATTAAAGTGTTATGTTATTGTATATGTATGGTTTAAACTGTTGTAGGCAAGTGATCACTGTTAGGGGAACATCAATAACGATTCTGTCAAGGTCTGTCTCTAACCTCTGCTAATAGTGCAGGTGGGAGTCCGCTGTTTTTTCTTATGAATGTGGTTACCTTTACATCCAACTTTGGCCACCAGGTATAGTATGGGCAACAGAATGGTGTAGTCGGGACTGGACCTACTGCCGTTTTTGATCAGCGCATTCAGCAAGGCTTCGCTTCCACCTTTACTGATCATGTAGTGAATACGACGATCTGTACCTGAAACAAATGGTGATGGTTAAATGGGCACTGGTGCTCTACTTGCAGGAATTTAAAATATGAAAACAAAACAACAATGAACCTTACGAGCAATACCAGCCATAGATTTTGTGCACATATGTACCCTACAAGTCACCTTCTTTTAAATGTGCTTTATGCTGCTGCAAACGCTTCTGAAGCTTGAGAGTAGAACAGCTGTATATTTGGGCAAGAGGCGGGGTCCACCTTGCACTGGTGCAGTCCAATCACAAGAGTCATGGGGGACTTGTGAGGATGCAGGAGTCCCCAGAGGAAACCCAGGCAAGCACAAGGAGAAATTTACAAATGAAGGCTGGAGCCAAAGTTTCAACACAAAACCTCAGGAATGTGAGGCAGAAGTGATATCCACTCGTTCACTATGCCACCAATCCCAGATGTCTGTCATGATCTGTCCAGGTCGACTTTGGTTTTGGTTTAGTATTTAGTTTCATTTATTTATTGTGTCCTTCTGTCTGCCTTGTTAGGTTATTGGGTCCACCTGTGCTTGTCATTCAGGGCCCTTGTGTTAGCTAATCAGCCCCCCCCCCCAACTCTTTGTGTCTTGTCCAGGTGTTCCTCATTGTCTCGTCAACTTGTTTGTAATTATTTCCCTGCTTTCTTCAGTCCTCATTGTCCTCTGTCATGTCGAGTTGCTGTTCATTTATCGTCCAAGTCCGTTTTCCTTGTGGTTACTTTGATCCTTGTTGTTTTGGACTGGTGTTATTTATTTATTTATAAGTGCAGTTATCTTGTTTGCCCTAGGTTTTTTTTTTTCCTTTTTTTTTTTATTTTTGACCTTAGCATCACAATGTCTGACAATGCAGTCAGCCTCCGAGCCATAACATCACCAAAATTTATGAATGTGATAATCATTCTGTGAAATTAAAAGAACGAAATGGCAGGTGAAATAAAGAAAATGAATATCACAAAAATGATCAAGTATATACTGTAAACTTAAGCTTGAGTACTTTAAAATTTTACATTTTTTTGGGCATTGGGACTCAAATAAATGTCTTGGATTAGAAACCATAACTAATCATACAGCTAAAACATTTTACATATGAAGTGCAAAAATGAATGTAAATAGTGTAAACGGTTGAAAAATAAAACAAAAATAATCATCCTTGCTTTCCGAGCTGCTACGTCATTTAAAACATCATTATAAATGAACCTATTTTCCTGCATTGTCTTGGATTAGTGCTGCAAAGACATGTATCAATATTGTATCTTACTATACTCAGCAGATGCGGTGTGGTTGCCGACAGGTGACCCCTTCTTTGGCTTTTAAGTGATTTGCTAGGTCCCAGCTTATTATTATTATTGGCTGCAGGACTGCATCTTGCGGCTATTAATAATGTCGAGTGATGTTAATACATAATAGGGTTTCCATTCCAATATTCTTTTGACGTAAATGGGGCGTCACTGTGGAAGACAGGTGTTCTGAAATTCCTTCCTACCCATCGAGACGTCCTACCAATGCCTAGTGCATGCGCGCGCAGTGATTTCGTGGGAAGTTTGGATCTTTTTGTCCTACCTGTCATTTGTTCGATTAAAAATGGGGACTACTTAATATTTTTATTTTCATTGAGTCTTATAAGAATTTTTCACTGCCTCAAAATACACTGACATGTGTTGAGCACATTTCTCACGCAGTATGTATGCCACACTCGTTTGATATCGCCAGTAAAAGTTATATATATTAAACTGTCAGGATGTCCTACCTGCTTATGTCTACGTGTATTTTACTAAAAAAAATATTTTAATTCTGCATGTAAACAAGACGATCTAAAAGCACACGGTAGTACTTTGCTGACAAATTAGCTTCTGGTAGGAAGTTTCGCATGGGTAGGACATTTTGACAGATCGGGCTGTCAAATCAGCCTCCGGTAGGACGATTTGTACGGGTAGGACTTTTGGCAGAACACCGGTTAGCACGTCCGCCTCATTGTAGAGTTCCAGGGCATCTGGGCTCCTTCTTGTGTTGAGTTTGTTTTCCTCATGCCAGCATGTCTTTTCTCAGGGTACTCCGATTTCCTCCCACATTCCAAAAACATAAATGCTCGGTAAATTGAACACACTAAATTGTCCCTGAGTGTGATTGCGAGTGTGGATGGTTGATTGTTTGTATGCCTTGCGACTGGCTGGCAAACAGGGTGTAACATTGCCTGCAGACCAAATAATATATATAATGGATGGATGGATAAATTAAGTGAAAATGCACAAAAGGAACATACGACCTGTCCCGTTTCCATTTGTTATTATTTTGGGAATGAGAGAAGAGACTGCAGCATGACATGACGTCATATGCGAGCGTCTGTCTGCCACAATACACTCAGCTGACTGTCAGCCTGATTAATTAGGGTTTTTTTGTTTTCGTTTTTTTAAATTTTCTAATTATTATTAACACCAAACAGACAGCACTGACTTTCCTCCATATATTCGTGTAGCTCTGTTGCTTGAATGGTGCCATTATGCGACCACCGCAAGTAAGAATGATCAAAGACATTTACAATGCATCTACAAAGACGCCCTTCGAGTACCTCAACGGCGCTGCCATATTGGTAGTGGAAAAGCAAAAATAACAGTGAAAATGTCTCGTTCGCTTGCTCCTTGAGATTGAACTCAACCATCGCTGTTGATCACATGATGTCATTCTAACTCAAATGTATGAATATTATTTGATGATTTTATGGCGCATTCAATAGCCACATCAAATATGGCGGACATATCGCTTAGGTTTAGTGGGTGTTGCAGAATGAAAAGAAAAATGGAGAAAAAAATATATCTTCATTTTGGAATATCCAAAGAGTTTGTTGACTCGTTTAAACATTTATGAAACAATTCAATTGGCTGTTTAGTTGTCGACACTAATATAATACAGTATGTCCTTCCTCACTTATCGTACAGTGACGCGCCTCAACAGTCTAAACAGACAACCAAGCATCTTGTTGGGCGGGCACGGCCCCCTATGGCCCGCCCTTAGTGACAAGTGTGTTTGGACCATGGTGTGCAACATCAGACATAACACAGTGGCTCTACCAGTATTACACCTGTCCAAAACCTGAAATGATAAGTTACCCAATATAGGTATGTTACAAAAAATATATAGCATTGAATAGAGATTTTTGACATGGATAAAATCAACCCAAGTTTGTAAGAATTGATCAAGTCCCAAGGATTTTATACAACATTGCATGACTATAAATTTTTGTATGTGATGAAAATGCAAAATGCCAATACAGCTAAGATTTGAATTATTATTTTTTTATGTATGCATTTCACATGCTTAGAGGGGGTCATTTTATTTATTTCCATGCTCACCTACAGACAGAAGTTCATCCAAGATATTGAGAACACTCAAGGTGCTCTCGGCATCCCCAGAATTCTGAAGAAAGAAAGAAAAGCACCATTCTGATCACAAAACACGCTTTTAAGGTGAGTAAATCTCGTGGCCAAACAGGCTGCTTACTTTGACAAAAATGTGCATGAGAGACAAACAGTGTGGAGTTGGATAGGCGTCTGTAAGGATTTTGCTAAAAATGTGAGTAACAGCACATGAGGTTTTATAAAGAAGGCTCACTTAAAAGATGTTAATAGAATTTTGTCATTATTGTATTTGATATGGACATCACAAAAACATTGGAGACATCAGATGCATTTTTCAAGCGTTTTAACATGAGTGCCTGACTAAAACTGGACTGTATACATGCAGCACTTCCGCGATTGATGTCATAAGGCACCAAAGCTTCCAGTGCAGAGGAGACTTTAGCAGAGCGCACTCTTGATGTGACGCAACCCTAGCCCTAAGTTCTCAACCGAATAAAAGAACAGGGACAGCTCCTTTCTTGGACACGAGTATTACCCAAATTCTAAAACTACTAATAAATGGGATGTATCCATATACAAATGCCACAATACGATAATATCAGGATATGAACCCCAAGATAAGATGATATTGGGGGGACGGTAAAAATAAGTCTCACAATATTGTAGAAAAACACACAATATTGTAATAAACAAAAACAAAACTCAAAAATAAAATCACAATACTGTGTTTTTGTTTCATTTGCTTGCGTGTGTGTGTGTGCGCGTGGGTGTGTGTGGTTTCTGTACACAAAATAAAATAAACATGAGCATGTATTTCTGTATACAATGCTAATTAGTTGTGGTCCTAATTGTCCATGTAGTTCAAATAGTACAGTTAACATGAATCTCAATGTACATATTGTGCTGTGAATATTGTCACCGGTGTTGAGTGCTCATTTGCCCCTCAGAACTGATTGTACTGTGATATTGTAAAATATGGGCTAAACTTTCCTTGTTATATGGCAACACAATATATGGAGAGTATATATGCTCAAATAAATAATAGCATGGTCCTAGGCTCAATTAATTATAATGTTCTGAATGGGGTACAAAAAAGATATGGGATTAATTGATATAAATTGTAGTAGAGAGTATAATAAATTTGAACAGTACCATCAAGACGCTATAAATTGTACCTGTGAATACTATAACCCTGAAGATCTAAAACAAAATGATTTTTTATTTTCAGTCATGCACCTAAATATACGAAGTCTTAAAAAAAACAACATGATGAGCTGGTTTTGTTTCTTGTTTCTTCAGTAAAAGTGCGAAATGATATGACTGTTGATGATGGTTGCTCTGATTCATTATTTCTTGAAATAAAAATGGCAAATGGGAAAAGTCTCATTATCGGAGCAATATACCGGCCACCCAATTCTGACTATGGTACATTTAGAGCTCACCTTGAAAGTCTTCTCCATCTTCTAAATCAGACAAATAAAAACTGCATTATTATGGGAGACTTTAATATCAACATATCAAATAGGGATACAATAGGAATGGATTTTCAAAATATTCTCTTCTCCTCATCTTTTTATGCAACTATTGATAAATATACGCGAGTTACAGAGAAAAGTAGGCCCATTATTGACAACATTATTACCAATATACAAAACTCTGGAGTTAAATCCAGTGTATTATATTCAGATATAACAGATCATTTTCCCATTGTGTTTCTTATGAACTGGAACAAAAGGCCACTTGTTCCATGTACCAAGAGAATAGTCCAGATTCTAACTGACAAAACCCTTAAAACCCTAACTCAGCATCTCCAAACAAAAAACGGGGATGCTATTTATTGTTCTAATGATCCAAACAAGGCATTTGACTACCTAATTCATGAAATTAGAGCTTCTATTAATGAAACTATTACAGAAAGGATAATAAAACGAAATGAAATGAAAAATCCCTGGATTACAAAAGGAATTCTACGGTCTATTCAAAAGAAGACTAAACTTTACAATCAGTATTAAAAAAGTCCAAATAATATAAATAAATGCAAATACACAAGATATAAAAACAAATTAACAAATCTAATACGAGTTAGTAAGCAAAACTATTTTTCTGACCGATTTAAAAATGCTTCCAGCGATCACAAGAAATCTTGGAAGGTGCTGAATGAGGTAATTGGCCGAAATGCAAAATCACCAGTTTTCCCTGACGCCGTAATGCAGACCCAATCAAATAAAACGACAAAGGCAGATAATTTACCAGACAATTTTAACAATTTTTTTGCCTCTGTTGGAAAAAATCTATCTCAACAAATTTCGACAACAGGAGGGTCAAATTACAAATATTATCTAAAAAAGAATTACCCCAATTCATGCTATTTTACTCCTACTTGTAAAATAGAAATAACCGATATTATAAACTAGATGAAATGTTCACACACAACTGGCGCTGATGGTATTAGTAGTAAGATTCTTAAAACCATTGTGCATGTGATAGCTGAGCCACTTGCTCATATAATAAATTTATCTCTCCAGCTCGGCGTTGTTCCAAAGCAAATGAAGGTGTCAAAAATCCATCCATCCATCCATCTTCTGTACCGCTTCTCCTCACTAGGGTTGCGGGGGTGCTGGAGCCTATCCCTGCTATCTTCGGGCAGTAGGCGGGGGACACCCTGAACTGGTTGCCAGCCAATTGCAGGGCACAGAGAGACGAACAACCATCCGCACTCACACTCATATCTAGGGGCAATTTAGAGTGTTCAATCGGCCTGTCATGCATGTTTTTAGAATGTGGGAGGAAACCGGAGTACCCGGAGGAAACCCACGCAAGCACGGGGAGAACATGCAAACTCCACACAGGATAGCCGGAGCCGGGATCGAACCCACGCCCGATGCTGCCTCTCACTGTGAGGCCATCGTGCTAACCATTCGGCCACCGTGCCTCCCGGTGTCAAAAATAATACCAGTATATAAGTCTGAGAACATAAATGAAATGCAAAATTATAGGCCCATATCAATATTACCAACCCTTTCCAAAGTACTGGAAAGAGCGGTCCACTTGAGATCGGGAGCCTACTTAAAAAAACAAAATATACTGGTTTCATCACAGTAAAGTATATATAGTAAAGTAAAGTATATATATATATATACAGTGAACCCTCGGTTATCGCGGTTAATGGGGACCGAGACCACCCGCGAAAACTGAAAATCCGCGAAGTAGCGGCGCACCTTCAAAAATGCTTAAAAAAAAAAAAGTGCGAAGTAGCGGCGCACCTTCAAAAATGCTTACAAAAAAAAAAAAATATATATATATATATATATATATATACGGGTAGAAAGAGAGAGAGTGAAATTCATGTTATAACAAAAAAAATAAATTATTATTAAAACTTATTATTTTTTTATTCCCCAGCCATTATTTTTGTATTTATTCAATTACTTCTTTTTGTATTTATTTAATTACTTTGACTTTTACCTGCTGGTACGCCGTCCGGTGTGCCCTGTGAAATGAAAGGTGGCATTCTTCATTTATTTATTTATTCATTCATAACTGACAGCCTCGCGCTCCGCTCGTGCCCGGGCGGAAGAGGTGCTCCTCTCCGGCTTAATTGTCACGCACGCCGGACCTGCTCCCCCGAAGCTTGTCTCCGTTCGGTTGAACTCGGTTTCATTTCGCCCCGCCCGTGCCCCGGGCGGAAGGTGCTCCTATTCGGCTTAACTGTGACACACGCCCGCCCTCCTCCCCCGGAGCTTCCATTCGGTTAAACTTAGGGGCCGCTTGGCACCACCCGTGCCCGGGGAAGGTGCTCCTCTTCGGCTTAACTGTGACGCGAGCATGCCCTCCTCCTCCGGAGCTTCCATTCGGTTAAACTTAGGGGCCGCTTGGAACCGCCCGTGCCTGGGGAAGGTGCTCCTCTTCGGCTTAACTGTGACGCGAGCATGCCCTCCTCCTCCCGAGCTTCCATTTGGTTAAACTTAGGGGCCGCTTGACACCGCCCGTGCCCGGGCGGGAGGTGCTCCTCTTCGACTTAACTGTGACGCGAGCATGCCCTCCTCCTCCGGAGCTTCCATTCGGTTAAACTTAGGGGCCGCTTGACACCGCCCGTGCCCGGGGAAGGTGCTCCTATTCGGCGTAACTGTCACGCACGGAGCTCCGGAGCCCTCGTACGGTCCGAACCGCGCGAAACGTCGCCCCGGATTGTGCCCGGGGGAACGTGCTCTTCTTCGTCCACTCTCCTCTTCGCCCACGCTCTTCTTCGGCGCACGCCGGCCGTCTAACCGCTCCAGCGCCCCGTCGTGCCGCTCGACGAAACTACAATGCCCCCGAATATTTTTTAGACCCGCGAAGCACTGAACCCGCGAAAGGTGAACCGCGAAGTAGCGAGGGTTCACTGTATATATATATATATAAATAAATTTGCATTTTTATAGTAGGTAGATCATTTTGCCTAGGTCATTTTATAAGTAGCTCGCATGGAAAAGTGTGAGCACCCCCGCTGTGCAGAATAAGCGGTGTGGATAATGACATATTAAACTAAACTCACATTTTATTGAAGCTTAATCTGGCTCTGCTCGCTATCAGATTTATTATATGTTTTTAATTTTGATTTTAGCTAATTTTTATTTTATTTTGAGTTTAATTCCATCCATTTCTTATCTAAGCTGCTTATCCTCACAAGGGTAGGACGTGCTGGAGTTTATCCCAGCTGTCATCGAGCACTGGGTCGTGGCACCAGACGGGGATCATTCGTGGGACCAGACCTTGAACCCGTGAGATGAAAGGAGAAAGGAAGAACGATTTCAACTGACATGACATAAGATCGAAAAAAAAAAAAACTGTCTCGTGTTGTCATGTCTCTGTTTTGTTGTCTGCCCATCTGGAGTGTGGGCGTTACCCTCCGGCAGTCGTTCTGGGAGGCGTGCCTTCCAGCCACGCACCTGTGGCTCATCTCAAGTCAATTACCATGGACTATTCAAGGACTTGCTTGCCGACCACACAGTGTTGGATTATTCACGTTGCTCACAATCATTGTATCCAAGTGTTGAATAACTAGACATAATGTTTTTCCCGTATTGTCTCATATTATAGCTGCAAGTACTTTCATCATTTTTGCTATTTGTTTCTGTTTAATACATAAGCGAATTGAATTATCTTGTTCTTTTGAAACAAGCGATTTTTTTGTTTTTACTGTGCCTTGAACCTTGTTTTCTGCAAGCATTTTTATTTCCCCTCGTTTATTTCCTGATAAATGTTTTACCAGCGTCATTAGTTGAACTTTGTCAGTCTTGCGTTTTTTTCTGTAAATAAACCTTTAGTTAAAAGCATCTTGCCTTGGACTGTGCTTTAGAGTCCTGCCTTTTTTTCTTTTTTCAATTTCTGAAAACAAGAACGCAAAAAGTGTGAGGGACGCTACACATTGTGAGGGCTGCATTTTAGGAGCACTTCTTCTTGGTGACATTAATCTTGGGTGCGTGTCCTCGCAAGGATAAAAAACATAGCCCAGATATGTGACTTGTACTATTTCCTGAACTCCAGAGAATTGAAGAGAATATCGGAACAAATTTGGATCAGTTGTTTAGTCTTTATTTGAACATTTTCCTTCATGGATATACAAAGGAACATGCATTAAATAGGTTTTGTTAATTAAACGTGTATTCCTTAGTAATTAGCATTTGCTTGGTGACTAAATTCCAACACCGCCAACTCGCTGTTTGAATTTAGTGGGAGGTCCCTCCATATTTTGTAAAATGGCTGTTCAATATTCACCAACAAACTAGGTTGTTATCTTAACATTGGGTCACATTTTGTCATGCTTGTCTGCATGATTCTGCCTGTGGCAGCTGACAGGAAACAGTGAATTAAGATTCAATGGTAAGAAAAAACCAGTTGCCAAAAGTCTGCAATGCTGCATAGGGATCATTTGGATACTCGTGGAGTTGACTGCATTACTTTGTTTTTCTGAATTTCAATGAAATATAATCCCAAAGATTATCAGTGCCTACCTTGCCTTGAGTGATTCACCAAATCTGAATGGTTACACAACGCGAGAAGCAGCATAGCACATATCTTTCTGCCCTTCTTTGACAAGCACTTCCTAACACTCCCTTTTACAATTTGCATTTTCTTGGAAGACAGTTCGACCGTTTAGAAAGTTGTTGTATTGTTTTGTTAAAGTTTAACGTGTCGACATGGGACCTGCTTCGGCATTCATTCCCAAAACTCAGCTGCCCCCCCCACAAAAAAAACCCAACAACAATGTAGTGTATTTTTATATCCACTATTATGAACATTTTAGTAATTATCTTTAAATAACTATGAGGGAATTGGAGACTAAAGAAGTGACCACCCTTTGTATTGAAATTCCAATGTAAACGAGGTATTGCCCAGGAGGACAAAAAGGCTTGACCAGTATTTAAGTGTGGAGCAATCAAGGTGGTAGTAGAAGTCAGGATGGCACCAGAAGGCCACTTCAAAGGGCAACTACGTCTGCTCTCACCGTAGGGGGCTTTGGGGGCAAAATCGAAGACTAGTACAATGAGAATGCATATGCAACAAGGTAAAATTAGATATTCATGTCCGGTGTGGCCATTCCCTATAAGAAGGGAAGGCCGGAGAGAAGGGGAAACCTTTTCCCTTTTTCTTTTTGGGGAGACTTTTTTTTACATCAGCATGTGACGAGAATAAAATCTCTTTCTAACCAAAATGGCTGTGTCGGAGAAGTTTTTTCCATCACCAATTCTGCCATGCTCTGCAACCTGTTTGGAGGGAAGCTGAGCCAGACCCACACGTCAATAACAAAATATACCACAACAACAACAAAAAACGTCCATGCATGACAAGTGGCTAACAGCAGAGGTTTCATAATTTATAAACATTAATTAAAGATCATTAGCTGGCTAATTTCCATTTTGCATCCACTTACTGGACTACAAAACACACCTAATTAAAAGCCACAATAGGTAAACGTATTCATAAAATCCGATTTGTACATAGATTAGCCGCGAGTCTCCGCGTTATTGAATGGGCAATTATCTATATTATAAACAGCTTTTTTTCCCCAAATGATGCTGAACGCAGCTCTCGTTACACAGCGAACCGGAACCTTTCTCCGACTGTCACACGAGGCAAATTCACAGATGAAGTCGGACTGGGGTCGCACTGTAGAAAGGGCTGTATTTATTGTACTTCGTCCCTTTGCTCAAAGTAAACATAACTTAAGCTGCCTTATTTTGTCCATGTGGATCTCTTCAGTGGTTTTGCAACTTGTGACTCTCTCGCTTGTTCCTCTCGCTCACTCACTCTTTCTCACTCATTTGTTCTCACTCTCACAGTCTCTCCCTCGCTCTCGCTCTTTCACTTGCTCTTGATTGCTCGCTCTCAGTTGGGGTTTGGGGCTGACAATTTTTATGAATAAGCCCGGAGGGTCGAGGCTGAAACAGTACCTAGATCACGGGCAGGGAACTAACCGGCAATAAAGGGTCAAGTGCCCAGCTGTGTTGACTCCTTTAGGGGCAATTAAGGGACGGACGAAAACCCACTTCCGGCCTTGCTTAGTCCTTTTAAAAAAAAAAATACTTTCCTTCCTCCGTCCCTGAAATGGGCGTCCGTCCAGGACCGATGGACGTTTGTGTTTCGTCCCTGGGATGAAATGCTCATCTCTGAAGAATTACTTATTAAAAAATATGATTCAATTGTAGAAGCTTGTATTCAAATTTCCACCATATCCAGAATTACCTTGGACAACTTTTGCAACCATTCATTTGTGGTGGTTCGGCGAGTTGTTATTGTTTTCAGGTCTCCGGCAGTTTCCAGCCAGGCACGCCTCCGGCTTGAGAAGGCGTCGGCTCCTGCGCACCTGCTGCTCATCAGCGGCAATCACCACCGGTATAAGACCCAGCCTCGCCAGGAGCCAGACGCCGGATTATCCCGTGACCTAACGTGGTATTGGCTCATGACTTCGCTTGCTTCGCTCTCGCCTGATCTGTCTCCTGTACTTTCGTGTTCCCCGTCCAGTACCCGTCCGAGCCAGTGCTCCCGCTGCCTACCTCCGAGTTCCCGATCACCGCCTGCGCCATGCCCGCTCCGACCCTGCCTGCCTGCCGCTTCCCGCTTCCGGCGCCTCGTCTGCGTCTCCCCCACGACGCCGATCATCTCGTCCGCGCTCCCTCCGCTACGCCGCCTGCCTGCCTGCCTCCCGTCGCTCCCGCTGTCTCGTTCCCGGTCCACCTCCAGCGTCCCGCTCCCGCTGCCTCGCCACCAGCCCGCCGATTGCCGCTTCCGCAGCCTCGCCGGACTCGCCACGCCGCTCCACCACCAGCACCCCCTTCCCGGGTTCCGATCTCGCTGCTTCTCTGCCTCCCTTCTCAATAAAACCTCTTCTCCTCACCCCGGTTGCTCTTGGGTCCTATTTTCCCTCCACACGGTTCACCGAACCATCACAGTATAATCCGGCCTCAACAATGGACCCAGCGACCCCGGATCCCCTCAAGGAGGCTCTCTCCCTCCAGGGAAGACAGCTAGGGTGCCATGAGAGGATGTTGCAGGAGTTCATGGACTCCGTCCAGGCACTCCACCACCAACTCACGCACCTCTCCAACCAGGTTAGCTCTCTCTCTTCCTCCTCCGATTCCCCCGGTGGCGCTCCCCCGGTCCCCCCTACTCCCGCGACGCTTCCTCCGGGCAGTAGGGAACCTCATTTCCCCACGCCGGAGCCTTTCTATGGGGACTTAGGTTCATGCAGCCATTTCCTTCTCAGTACCTCGCTGGTATTCGACCTGCAACCCCTCAGTTACCCTTCCGACCGAGCCCGGATTGCCTATATGGTCAATCTGCTCCGCGGCCGCGCCGCGAAATGGGCTACGGCCTTGTGGGAGGCTTCGTCGCCTGCGATGTCCTCCTACCCCGACTTTTGCCGAGAACTGCGGCGCGTTTTCGATCACCCCGTCAGGGGACGCGAGGCGACCCGAAGGCTGCTCGCTCTCCGGCAAGGCTCCCGATCCGCAGCCGATTTTTCAATAGAGTTCCGCATCTTGTCTCACGAGAGCGGTTGGAACGAGCCCGCTCTCCGCGAGGTTTTCCTCAACGGGCTGACCGACTCTCTTAAGGACGAGTTGGCCGTCTGCGACGAGACCTCCACCCTCGAGGATTTAATCGCCCTCGCCATCAAGGTCGACTACGAGAGCGTCAGGCCGACCGGTTGCGGAGGACGGCCAGGCCGGCCGCACGTCCCGCCGCGCCCCTCGCCGAAGCCAGCCCGCCCGGTTCGGCACAGCTTCCCACTGGTCAGGAGGAGCCCATGCAATTGGGTAGAACACGTCTGGACGCCCAGGAACGCCAGAGACGCCTGGCTAACCAGCTTTGCCTCTACTGTGGCAACTCCGGACATTACCTCGCTACCTGTCCGGTCAAGCCAAAAGATCAGGCTCGTCGCTGACCAAGAGCCCATCGGCGAGCCTTGTCGCGTCTGCTACAGGCTCTTCCCCTCGCATGTCAATGGCCGCTCGAATCTTGTGGCAACACCAGTCCCTCACAGTCTCCGTCCTGGTCGACTCTGGAGCAGATGGGAATTTCATGGACTTAGCCCTGGCTCGCCGACTATGAGTTTCCCTGGAAACTCTCCCTTCCCCCCGGCGAGTGGTGGCGCTGGATGGCCACCTCATCGCCCAGGTCTTCCAGCAGACCACTTCCCTCACCCTCATCGTCTCAGGAAACCACCGGGAGTCCATCCAGCTGCTCCTCATTCATTCACCCCAAGTTCCCCTGGTCCTAGGGTTTCCGTGGCTCCAGACGCACAACCCCTCCATCGACTGGAGGAGGTGCTCCATCACAGGTTGGAGCGAATTCTGCCACTCGCAGTGCCTGCGCTCCGCGGACCCGGCTCCCTCGTCTCCGACCCCCGCTCCTACTCCCCCAGACCTTTCCTCGGCGCCCTCCGACTACCATGACCTCGCTCAGGTTTTCAGTAAGGACCTCGCCCGCACCCTTCCTCCCCATCGACCCTACGACTGCGCCATCGACCTTTTCCCCGGGGCTCCCCTTCCCAACAGCCGTCTGTACAACATCTCCCGACCGGAAAAAGAAGCAATGGAGACATACATCCGTGACTCCCTTGCCGCCGGTCTCATTCGGCCCTCCTCTTCTCCCCTGGGAGCTGGCTTTTTCTTCGTAAAGAAGAAGGACTCCTCCCTTCGCTCCTGCATTGACTTCAAGGCCCTGAACCAAATAACCGTGAAAAACAAGACCTCGCTTCCCCTCATTGACCCTTCGTTCGAGCCCCTCTGTGAGGCCCAGATCTTCTCCAAGCTGGACCTCAGGAACGCCTATCATTTGGTCCGTATTCGTGAAGGCGACGAATGGAAGACGGCCTTCAACACCCCCCTGGGCCACTTCGAGTATCTTGTAATGCCATTCGGGCTCACGAACGCCCCGGCTGTTTTCCAAGCCTTAATGACCGATATTCTCTGCGACATGCTGAACCGCTTCGTTTTCGTATACCTGGAGGACATTCTCATCTTCTCCAGAACACTCCAGGATCATCGTCGACACGTCCGTTTGGTGCTACAGCGGCTCCTCGAAAACCGCATGTTTGTCAAGCCCGAGAAGTGCGAGTTCCATGTCCCTTCGGTGCACTTCTTGGGATACATCATCGCTCAGGTCCAACTCCAGCCAGATCCCGCCAAGATCCGGGCGGTGGTGGAGTGGCCCACGCCCGCCACCCGCAAAGAGCTTCAGCGCTTCTTGGGCTTCGCCAATTTCTACCGCCGCTTTATCCGCGACTATAGCAAGGTAGCCAGACCTCTCACCGCGCTCACCTCCACTTCCACCCCCTTCCAGTGGACCCCGGCGGCGTCCCGAGCTTTCGATCATCTCAAGGAAGCCTTCACTAGCGCTCCGGTGCTTAAACATCCCGATCCTTCACATCAGTTCATCGTCGAGGTGGACGATTCCGACACCGGAGCAGGGGCCGTTCTCTCTCAACGGGATCCCAAAACACAAAAGATTCACCCCTGTGCCTTCTTCTCCCGACGCCTGTCCCCAGCGGAGAGGAACTACGACGTCGGAAATCGCGAACTGCTGGCGGTTGTGTGGGCTCTCCAGGAATGGCGACATTGGCTGGAGGGCACCTCGATTCCCTTTCTGGTATGGACGGACCATAAGAACCTTGCCTACCTGCAGTCCGCCAAGCGGATGAACCCTCGCCAGGCTCGCTGGAACCTCTTTCTGAGCCGCTACAACTTTTCCCTCTCCTTTCGACCCGGCTCAAACAACGGCAAGGCTGACGCCCTCTCCCGCATGTTCTCGCCTCCCGCCAGTCCAGACACACCGGAACCCATCCTGCCGCCCTCGTACCTCCTGGGAGCGGCCGTCTGGGAGATCGAGCACACGGTGAGAGAGGCTCAACGGAAGCAACCCGATCCCCGGCCGGGCCCCTCCGACCGTCTGTATGTCCCTGACGCCGTGCGGTCCCAGGTTCTCCAGTGGGGGCACTCGTCCTCGCTCACATGCCATCCGGGCGTTACTCGCACCCTCCGGTTCATCCAAGAACACTTCTGGTGGCCCAGCATGGCCAAGGACAAGCGAGAGTTCGTACTGGCATGTTCGGTTTGTGCTCGAGGGAAGGCTTCTCACTCAGCCCCGGCGGGTCTCCTCCGTCCCCTGCCTATCCCGAGCCGTCCCTGGTTCCACATCGCCGTGGATTTTGTCACAGGCCTCCCCCCATCCGATGGACACACTGTCATACTCACCATCATCGACCGCTTCTCCAAGAGTGTGCACTACGTTCCCTTTTCCAAGTTGCCCACCGCACTGGAGACAGCCAAACTTCTCACCCAGCACGTCTTCCGACTCCACGGCATCCCGTCGGACATAGTCTCCGACAGAGGTCCCCAGTTCTCGTCACAGGTCTGGAAAGAATTTTGCAAGGCGGTGGGCGCTACGGCCAGTCTCTCCTCTGGGTACCATCCCCAGAACAACGGGCAGACCGAGCAGGCCAACCAAGACCTGGAGGCGGCGCTGCGGTGCGTGGTGGCCCGTAACCCGGTGTCATGGAGCGAGGCTCTGCCGTGGATTGAGCACGCCCACAACTCCCTCTCCTGCGCCTCCACAGGTATGTCTCCCTTCATGGCCTGCCTCGGCTACCAACCCCCCTTATTCAGAGAACAGGAGCATGCGGTGGCGGTTCCCTCCGCCAAGGAGCACCACCGTCGGGTCAAGGGAGTCTGGGCCGAGGTAGAGGCTTCCCTCACCCGTTCGGCGCAGCGGAACAAGCGCCTAGCCGACCGCCATCGAACTCCGGCTCCAGAATACAAGCCCGGCCAGATGGTCTGGCTCTCGTCTCGCGACCTTCCCCTGCTGACTGATTCACGTAAGCTGTCCCCTCGATACATTGGCCCCTTCCCCATCACCAAGATAATAACCCGTGCTCCGTCAGGCTCAAGCTTCCCGACTCCCTAAAGATTCATCCCACATTTCACGTCTCTCTCCTCAAGCCTGTTTCCTCCAGCCCTCTGAGCCCTCAGACCGTCTCCCCTCCACCCCCCCTGATGATCGACGATCACCCGGCATTTACGGTGTCCAAGGTGTTGGACGTGAGGCGCCGGGGAAGAGGGTTCCAGTATCTTGTAGACTGGGAAGGTTATGGCCCAGAAGAGCGCTCTTGGATCCCTCACAAGCTCTTCCTGAACGATTCCCCGATCAGGGAATTCTACGCCTCACACCCGGACAAGCCGGGTAGGACGCCAGGAGGCGTCCGTTGAGGGGGGGGTACTGTGGTGGTACGGGTTTGGGGGGCCTGGCGAGTTGTTATTGTTTTCAGGTCTCCGGCAGTTTCCAGCCAGGCACGCCTCCGGCTTGAGAAGGCGTCGGCTCCTGCGCAGCTGCTGCTCATCAGCGGCAATCACCACCGGTATAAGACCCAGCCTCGCCAGGAGCCAGACACCGGATTATCCCGTGACCTAACGTGGTATTGGCTCATGACTTCGCTTGCTTCGCTCTCGCCTGATCGCCTTGACGCTCACGTCTGTTTGTCTCCTGGACTTTCGTGTTCCCCGTCCAGCCGTCCAGTGCCCGTCCGAGCCAGTGCTCCCGCTGCCTACCTCCGAGTTCCTGATCACCGCCTGCGCCCTGCCCGCTCCGACCCTGCTTGCCTGCCGCGTCCCGCTTCCGCCGCCTCGTCTGGGTCTCCCCCACGACGCCGATCATCTCGTCCGCGCTCCCTCCGCTACGCCGCCTGCCTGCCTGCCTCCCGTCACTCCCGCTGTCTCGTTCCCGGTCCACCTCCAGCGTCCCGCTCCCGCTGCCTCGCCACCAGCCCGCCGATCGCCGCTTCCGCAGCCTCGCCGGACTCGCCGCGCCGCTCCACCTCCAGCCCCCCCTTCCCGGGTTCCGATCTCGCTGCTTCTCCGCCTCCCTTCTCAATAAAACCTCTTCTCCTCACCCCGGTTGCTCTTGGGTCCTATTTTCCCTCCACACGGTTCACCGAACCATCACATCATTATCGTTGCAACCTCCCAAATTTGGATTAACAATGTAAAGGACATGAATTTTAAACTTGAAGGTTATGAAATGATCTGGAAAAACTGAGAAAATAAGAATGGCGGTGGTGTGGAGCTGTTCATAGAAGCATTCATGGAGCCTTTCCCAGCCGTTTTTTGGCTGTAGGTGGGATACAACAGGTTCACACAGGAAGGCCTATACAAAAGACCAGGGTCTACTATAGATACCGTCAACAACTGGGTTGAAGAAAAAAAAATTAAACCAAAAAACACAAAACTACGATCTTTTAATACCATCACAGGAAGATGATGAATTTATGACTATTTTAAAAAGAAACATACCATATTTTCACAATCATAGTTGTGCAGTATTGAAGAGCGCAGACTCAGTTGTGTGTGCTTTTACTGTATTAAGCACATACAAAGGGCGCACATTATTAAAGGACGCAGATAAATTAAGTCATGCCTCAGCACTAAACAATACATGCATGGATGCTAGTATGCATTTTGAGAAAAGCATCTTTGAAAGGGCTAAATAGAGCCAGTACCATCATTCGCAGTCCCGCTGGTGCTTAGACAGCTTTTTTGACAATGCAACCAGCAATAGATTAGATATGTTGCCACTGTATCTGATCACACTATGTCAGGGGATGTATGTCCTCGGCACCATACTACTTACAGTCACGGTTTTAAATCCAAACCAAAACTATCATCCAATATCAACTGAGCCGCATACTAGCAAAGAATGAAACAACCAAAACAAGGAACAAAGAAATCAAATTCACACAAAATAAGTGATGCAAAGCATTCTGGGAGTCTTTCAGCCTCAGCCAATCAGAAGGCTGGTTAGAGAGATGATGTGAGTGGTGTGCTTTGGGGAGAGTGTGTTTATTTAATTTATTTGTTTATTTTCTCCAGTGTCTGAAGTATAATCTGTGAAGTTTCTTGCTTGCCATAATATTAATAAAAAGACAGGCTTTGACATTGTGGACAACTGCCTTATTATCCAGCTTTCTCCCACACGTACCTACTGGCCTGTTGTCAACTGACTGTCTCAAACACACCAACAGAAGTGTTCACTCAATGTATCTCTCTCAGTCACTTCTGCAGTGCAGTGCAGTGCAGTGCAGTCTTAGATTTCACCAACATGTGGCGCTAGCATGCACTGTGAAAAGCCCCCAGTTGGTCATGTGCATTGCTCAAGGGAATGACACGTGTTCAGATCCAAGGTCTCAGTCTGTACACTAAGCTACCCTGTCTATTTTGGGTGAGCTTTGGGACTTTTAAGTTCGCCTTAATGGTCATGACAATATGGTAAATATAATGGTTCAAAAAATCTTTAAAAAAACATGTAAAAAAAAAAAACCAGAATATAAATATAGGAAATATTAAAACAAGTATTATATGAATATGTAAAAAAAGAATACTTTAGTACAATTCTATCAAAAATATATGTATTATATTAAATAGACGCCACGGTGGCCCGACTGGTTAGCATGATGGCCTCACAGTGAGAGACAGCATCGGGCGTGGGTTCAATCCCGGCTCCGGCCATCCTGTGTGGAGTTTGCATGTTCTCCCCGTGCCTGCATGGGTTTCCTCTGGGTACTCCGGTTTCCTCCCGCATTCCAAAAACATGCAATGGCAGGCCGATTGAACACTCTAAATTGCCCCTAGGTATGAGTGTGAGCGCGGATGGTTGTTCGTCTCTGTGTGCCCTGCGATTGGCTGGCAACCAGTTCAGGGTGTCAGAAGCACACCCAGCCTGTCTTTCGTGTGTAATTTACCAATACACGACATCAGATCGAATGTGAAATATTGCTTTGTTCATGCGTGCTCACTCAGTTTTCAGGAGGGATGACAAGAAACTGTTTCCAATATTTATAAACTTGCAGTTGTTGTCTACATATTTAGAAACTATTGTCTAATCGTAGTAATCATCATTTATCTTTATTTATGGATTTGTTTTATGAATACTGTACTGAATATGATCAGAAATGTAAAATTTTATGTAATGGTATGACAAGATAAATTACTTCCTCATACCCCATTTTGAGTATGTGTTAGTCTGACATATTTTTAATTTGTGTTTCTATTTTCTTCATTGTCATAGGTCAATGCATATTTTTATTTCACTTTTAATTTGAATATTACTTTATTTAAATGTTCGAAACACACGCCCTGCATAAATAGTAAAGTAATACATCACTTCCTTTCTCATGTTTGTGATATAAATTTTTATTTTCATTTAAATTGAGATGGTGGAATGTTTGTGAGCGTGAAAACTGACATGCGAACAAACCTTTCCTGTCAAAGGATCACTGAAATTGGATGGGCTAAAGAGAAGACATTGTCAAAGTCAATAGAGCACACATCATTTGATTCTCTGTATCGCTTATCCTCACAAGGGACGAGGGTGCACTGGAGCCTTTCCAATGCAGATAACTTGGGACAAGAGGAGTGGAACACATCCAGAACTGGATACCAGCCAATAAACAGTGCACAAATATACAACTGTTCGCACTCACATTCACACCCATGGACAGTTTAGTGTCATCAATTAACCTACCATGCATGTTTTTCAAATGTGGAAGATACCGGAGTACCTGCTGAAGACCCACACATGCAGGAGAAGAACATGCAACATTGCTGATTTGAACTGCGAGGCGAGTGCGCTAACCAGCCCATCCTCAATGTAAACAAGCTTAAAAAAAAAAAGTAAAGGTTGTATGAAAATGTAATAATGCCTTTATAAATCTCATCTCCTACTAAATAACACCTATCATATAAAGAATACTTGTTTGATGCTCTACAGTATCATAATGCGCAGTTGCGCTGTGGATTCCTACCTGGAGAGTCGAGAAAATGGCTTCAAAGCCACTGGAAGAGTTTTGCGAGACAGACATTCTTGGTTGACCCTGCTCTTGTCAAACAGCCAGGCAAAAAATGGGGACAAGTAGGTGTTTTAAAAATGTTAAAAACTAAAATAGACTTATAGACCAAAACCATCAAGAAACTCGTGGGGTGTCCAAAGCAAAGAAAAGGAGCTGTCGTGGAAATCAAATGTGTGTCCCGCTGTCATACACAACTGTCAAACATAAAGTATTTGACCCCTGGTTTTTGAGAGAGAGAGAGAAACGGGGAGCGAGAGAGGGAGAGAGAGAAAGCTATGCAGACAGACAGACAGACAGAGCACCTCCTCTAAAGTCCACTGGGAATAATCAGGCAGCCTCCATGTATGAATGTTTAGCAGTAGTGTCATCCTGTCAGTGCGTCTCTTTATTTTGAATGAAGAACCATTGTATGTTTTCCAAGTTCAATGACTAGACTCATGACCATGTTGGTTGAATGTGCATCGTGTGTCGAAGTCCTCACATATGCTTGTGCATATGTAACTCTATCCCCCCAGGATAAAGAGCTCTAGAAAACATTTGTGCTGTGGTGTTGAGAGGTCTGCCACTAAAAAAAGGATTTGACAAGACCAGCTGGGCAGCTGCACAGCAAACTATATTCAGTGGTAGGATTCATTCACAGAGAATTAATGGCTAAGTACTTATGTTTGGCACTGGTAAAACATGCACACGTAATGTACACATGCACACACACACACACACACACATACTGCAAAGCCACCACTGCTTTTCTTCTGTACTTTGCCGACACATATAGCTGCTAAAATAAGTGTGCGACTCTCACTGAGCTTGCATTGAGTAACCTTTTATTGCTATTGTTTCACACGATTCAGATTGTAGTTTTTGTTTTCCTGACGGTAATGCAGCCATGTAAGTAGTGAAAGGTTGAGCAGTAGGCAACCCCTCGAGGGATGCATGCTCCCCCATGAGAATATTTTTGATATTTCTGATTTAAAATCATCAATGGTGCATTTTTTAGAGAAAAATCAAGCAGAGTTAAAAGACTGTATCAATGTATCATAAAAAATAAATTTATCTCTACTTGGTCACATTATGCTATATAAGAACACGGACAATTTCCCAAATAATATGCACAACAGTATATAAATAAAATATGCTTGAGTAAATAAACAGTACTCAAGAGTAATCAGATTAATTTTTAGTGGCTGGCACAGACTAAAATAACATTGTGCCCGCTCAGGTCATTTGCTTACATAGTCCTATGGTACATATCTTCTACACTGACGGGCAAGGCAGGAGAACAGAAGTTTGTTCTCATCTCTCACTTCCTTATTTTCAACCAATCAGTCATCATTTGGTAGGACCACCGGCCATGTCAAAAACTTGAAAAATCATTGATATTTAGCTTTATTACCTAACTCTTTTTTTTCCCAACTAGACGGTACAACAAATAAATAAATAAATATAGCCTCACATATCTTCCCCTACACATGATAAATTGGCTTAGTGTGAAATGAAAAAATTCAAAGTAGCCCTTGGATATGCTAACCAGTGATTTTTGGATTAACGCTTTAAAACTGGTCTACAAGTTTATTTCCATTGACTTTTTTCTTTTCTTTAAATTTACTTTAATATGAATCTCTCACAAGGTAATGTTTAACCAGTATTAATGGATTAACTTGAATGTGTAAGTTATTTATTTATTTATTTTACTGTCACTAAAAAGTTGAGTATGAGTATTTTTGAAAAATCTCATTAAAAAAAATTTTCACACTTGAGTGTAATAAATGATTGTACATCGGCTGTGTAGACAGACAAAAGCGGAGCCATTTGGTAAACCAGTTTGGATTTGCAAGCAGGTACCTTTTGTGTTATCAGTGTGTGTGAGGTGGACTGCACATGGAACATATGCTTGCGTGATTTTGAAAATATTGTGCATAAGCTAATGTTGGGTTCCAGGTTTATATAACCATAGAAAACAATATTCACCAAAATTCAAATGCACATAACTATTTTTGTCCACTTCAACCTCTGTATAAAAGCATTCTGCGCAATATTTTAGATTTATTGATAATAAACTTGATCATCTCCATAAAAAAAAAATTATGTGCCAATTGCTTTCCATTACACAGGTTGAAGCAGACAAGCGCAAGAATGCACACACGAGCCCAAAAGTTTATATTTTGGACATTAAGCTATTCTCAAGTTTTGCTAAGTCCCCGGAGGCAGCAGGCACCCAAGTGTGGATGTTTGCGACATATTTAGAATGACTTTGAATGGAAAAATTGTGATCGGGGATTGCCGTGATCCCGTGTTTTCGGGAGGTGGTTTTCAAATCGCATTTTTCGCTAATTCTTGACAAAATAGGAAACGCAAGCAAATATAATTTTTCCCGATAAAAGAATGCATAAATTGAGCTTGTTATTGAAAAGCGGACCACCGCGGCTGAATGATCCCTTTAAGCCACCCTTGCCACTCTTAAATGGATTTTCTACAAATTTCAGTCAGCATTCTGAAAGCATTGGTGTACAGATTATACAATTAGCTCCTATCAAAGTGTTAAATGATATAAAGTTGAACACAGACTCTGAAAATGTGTCATTTATTGGATCTCAGTTCTGAAGATCCCATTCCGCCCCCGGGACGGACTGCCCATATTTGATACTAATGACTGATGTAATATTGAGAGTAATGAATCACCATTTTCAGCCATCTCACTGTTTCTTTTTGAAATAGCAAAAGGTCAAGGCTGGAAAGTATTGGAAGCTGCACGTTATGTCACAGCATTTTAGATATTTACAGTAGGCTTAAGGTGCGTTGAAAGTTAAATTGCTCAATTGAAAATGCTCTACCCTCGCTATTTCTTCTCCCTGTAGCTTGAATCTTCCCACTCTATCCTTCTCATTAATGCACATATCTTCCGTCTTAACTTAGGCTCATCTCCTTTCCTCTCCTTTCCTCTCCTTTCCAGCACTTGCCTCTGCCTTTTTAAGTATTGTTGTGGGATTTTCAGCAACTTGGTGAGAGAACATAACTCCAACAGAACAGTCTTGTAGTGTGTAAGAGAGTGCAAAAAAAATTAAACAAAGAGGGACTTCTGTGCTGGACAAACGTATCAGTCAAGGTCGTCTTGCTTTGGCTTCAGGGAGAATCCTCATGTACAAGTGAGAGGTTCTCTGTTCAAAAGCAGGTGGCCACAAGACACAACAAACATGTTCCGCTGGTGTTGGCTCTATTATTTTCCACAACAATGTTCTTCCACCTGCTCCCTGTTTCCAATGCAGATGGCGTCATGTGCAAACATCATACTCCACGGGGAATTCCAGTTTGACCTCATCTGTCGGCCTATTCATCACTATTGCAGAGAGAAAGGGGCTCAGAGCTGATCCCTGATGCAGTCTAGCCTCCTCCTTAAACTCATCTGTCATACCAGGGTGAGTGACTGCTAATTTTGACAGGACATGGCATGGGTAGCTGAAAGCGTGCTTGAGCAGCCTTGGAATGAGACATAGTTTGTCTGCATAGAAGAGAACAATGTCATCGACAAAGGAGAAGGACCAGATGATGAAGTGAATCTGACTGGAGGGTGTTGTCATATTTATGTTGCAATATTTTCTTGGTCAGTATTATATAGGTTGAATCACATTGCACAAAAGATGTTTCAACATGCAATTAAAGTCCAATTAATCAGATCAAGCAGATCAACTTCTCATGGTTAATTCACTTTTTTTAAATGGATTTTGACAGAATTTCAATGTTCTTCTTGTTTCACCACATTTATAGAGGTCATTGCCAGCAAGATACTGTTGCACTTGCTTTAAATAGACTTTGGTGTAACTCAGTCCTGACTGAAAATACTTGTACTTCATCACTTCAATTGGATACTATTCAGCTGGATTAGATAAACTGGCATGTGGGTCATCTTTGGACACTGCCAGGAATCATCGTACAAAGGTAGGTAAAGAAGCTAAAACAAGCAAGCAATAATGAAGTGAAAAACATTAGTTAAAACTTTTATGTGCACATGGGAGAGGGGGTAGATGCAAGAACAGTGTGTCGGGATTTAATTTCCCTGTGGTCGATTTGTGACAGACAACGTTCATCAGTCAGGAAAAAACAGGGAATTTTTCTGAAATTGAAAATGCATTTTCCAGTTCCTTGAAAGATTATTTAAAACGAATATATTCTATAAAGTTTCATAAAAGTCATAGAAATATTATGGAATGAGTGGGAAAGTGTGCCTTAAACTTTAAACAGTGTGAGGTGAGCTTTTCCAGCCTGACTGCTACTAAAACTAAAAACAGAGAAAGACTGAGAGCTGTGTGTGTGTGTCTTTCATCGATTCCTGCCAGGATATCAGCTCTGTGTTCATCCAAACAGGCCCAGGTTTCACACTGAGTGAGTACAAATGTAAAATATTTTATTCTTTGTGTTTATTTGATTCCTATTCAAGACGTTATAATGTAACATTCTTCAATGTTAAAAAACTCATATATTGGTAATATAAACTTTTTTTTCACATTCTCAGCTGGTGCTGTGCTGCATGATTTATTTATATATATATATATATATATATATATATATATATATATATAGCAACAGGTGGTGCGTGGTGGCCACCCCAATGGCCACTCTTAAAGCCAAGGAATATTTTTGATATCTCAGATTTTTCTGCCTGTTTTCACATGGATGCAGGATCCACGTCAAGCCCTTGATACTCTTTCTTTCTTGCATATTTAAGTAAATTGTAGAATTGATCTTGATGCAAACTTTACAATAATGTGTAAAGAACATTCAATTCTTCCAGACAATGTCAATCAAAATCATTACTTTCACACATTAGCAGTGTTTTGGTTCTTTATTCTTTGCAAGACCTAGACCAGCGACTGAGACCAAGCTTTATGACACTGGGCAGCAGTATAGTTCTCTCTGGAATATCTTCATAGTCTTGAGATTTCATTGTACCTTCATAGATTCAAGACAGTGCGTCCGATGCAGCAGCAACGCGGGCATGGAAAATATCAGATTTTACTTTATTTTTCACTTTATGGACAGTGTTCCTTTGCTTTTGTTTCATTTTTACGTCTGTGAACATGTTGCCCAATGTCAAAAACTTCCAGTTTTGTCTTGTGTGTCCAGGGCATTCTCCCAGTTTTGTGGCTTCTCAACATGAAGTTTGGCAATTATTTGGAGGGATTTACCGTATGTTCAACAATATTGGTCATCTTCCATGAAGTCCGCTTTGAATCAAACAACAATTGATGGTGCGATCTGACACCGATGTACCATTACCCTGGAGTTCACCTTTATTTCTTTGCAGGTTTGAAGGTCATATCATCTGTCTCTTTAATTTGTCATCAATTCTCCTCTTGCAGCCGCGTTCAGAGAGGTTGGCTCCAATCTAATCACACACAGTTTTCATTCTAGTCGCCTGAGACAAAATAACAGGGTGATATCTGGTGGCACAATATTCATCTCACTTGTTGTCTGCTGCAGAATTTTGCATCTTTCTTCCCAGATGCTCATAGTTGCACAGTGTAGAACTGCTCTAATTTGTCAAGAAACATTGCACCAAAGAAAATAGCTAATTAAAAATTGTCAAAATCCCCGAAAGCTTGGGCAGAAAGTTAGTTCGACTCCACATAGGCCATAGAACAGCTCCTAACTTTATCCATCAGCTGTGTGTGTAATGATGTTCTCTCCACATGTCACAGTATACAAGGTTAAAATAGCCTTTTCCGTAAAGCCTTGCTCCTACAAAGGCTTACTGTCTATCTCATTACGAATGTGCATCCATCCAGAGTGAAGACAAAACCATCAGGAGCCAGGACTCAGGTAAAGATGGACAGCAGGTCCTTAACGTAAGTGACCGTAAGGGACCAATTATTACACATGTATGTTACTATCTTGCAATTCTAAAATCATTTTCCTTAAAAGAAATACATACATTAAGCTTATTATTGAAAAATGGACCATCCTGGCTAGATAATCCCTTTAAAGACTGCTTGGAGGTGAGGCTCTTAGGTGCCAGCGCTGAGCAGGACCGTGCAATGTAGCCCGGCTCTCCACAAAAGTAGCATCCCTCCATTTGCCGTCAGCTGGTTTTCTGTTCCACGCGCTGGAGTCGTCATCGCTGGGATGCACTGGTCGCTTGGCAGGGCGCACCCTCGTTTTCGTCATCCACGCTGATGCACTCCTTCAATTCTGTTTGGCGACCTCTGTGTTCTCTTTTGGAGCTGTCTGTTTTTTCTTGTTTCTTCTTTTGGTAGCCTGTTTTTGTATATCTATTTATCCATCTATCTATCTATTTATGCTGCATGGAGCCCAAATGGTTATGTCTCGCTCACAATTTCTGTGCTTTGGATTTTAATTGTGGATCCTCAGGCTTCCTTGAGCATTCCAAATCAATGCATATTAAACAGCCTTAAGACAATATATAAAATAAATACATAAAATAAACAACTGACTATTGACTTTTTTTTAATTTAATCTTTTCAACATATCGGATTTTGGCATAATCAAAAAATAAGTAAACATAGTCACATTACTTTAATATTATGGCACTTGAATTCCATTATTAACTATACTTTTTAACAGGTAACTCTACGTATTGTGCACAAAAGATATCGGCAACGAGCGTCTGCGTGTGTGTGTGTGTGTGTGGTTACTACATGTACACAGGATGCTGGTTTACCATGAACATGAACTGCATTTAATATACATTTCTCAGGTTTAGGGTTCATCAGGTAAATGCATCTCTGAAAAAGATAAGATGATTGAAGAACATGAAGACACTTAAGAACCTTTAAAAGAACCCTAGAAATGACGGGGATATAAAAAAAAGATTACAAAAATATATCTTTGATGTGTGGAATAAAAGTGAGGTTAAAATAATGTCGGTGTTATTTACCAGTGGGTGAAATGTTGAAGGATTGAAAGACAGCACTTGTAAATTCATTATATTTTTCTCACAGGGCTGCTAACGCAAACTAAAAGTTCTCAATACAGAAAATACAGTTCAAATGAGCATTGGACTAATGTTATCAGGAGACATGGACATATACAGTTGCCTTAATATGAATTGAAAAGGTCAGTATGCTAAAATAAACTCAAATATAATCAGACACTACTTCAGTCTTCTCCCTTAGTCATTACATTTCCAAAGTGCCAAAACATGTGTCTCATAGTTCAACAATTTCCAAAGGCTTAACAGATTCAAAGAGCCAACCACAGGATTTAAAATGATCATTCATGGAAAGAAGAAACTGACTTCTTTGAGGGAAGCACTGTTGGGTCTGTGTGTGTTACTTAAAATATACAACCTTTCTTTTAATCCACTGTGCCTGCACTGATATGTTCAGTTGAATCGCATGGTTTAAGAATAGACGTACATACACTTAATCTCTCATCAATGTGATAGTTTCCTGTCATGAATGGATCCTACGTGCTAAATACATCCCTTTGAAATTCGATCTTCTTAAATAGGCAATGATTGCCTGGAATGAGCTCTCATATTCTTCACAAGGAGTCCATCATTACAAAGTCTCTAATTACTTGGGACCGTTCACAGTGGGCAAAACAACAAAATACACCCATGCATTCATTCAATTTCCAAAATCCAATAGAAGTACCTGTCAACAAATTACAAAACAGACAATGTAACGTTAAATTTTAATAATACACCAGGCTAAAGACTTTGATTTAAAAAGTATAGCTGAATATTGTTCTTTAGCCACTTTGTATCACAGGGACTTGACTAATGACTTCTGCACATTTTTATTTAAAAATAAAAGTTAGCACCTTCTGACATAGCATAACAGATGACACGAGGGAGTGGACACTGGTCTGTTCTCGACTCATAAGTAGACAGCCAGGGTGTACCCTTCTTTCAAAAGTATTTTTTTGAATTGATATATGCACCAGGCAAGCATTGAGTGTCAGCAGATGCACTATTACGAGTACCTGAAATGAATAATACAAGCTCCACTGACAATGCAGAAGAGAGTCATTTAACAATGATAGTTGAGGAATTGCCAGTGTCTCAACAAGCTAAATTAAGCTCAGAAACAACTAAGGACAAAGTCTACAAACGCTGGTACACATTGAAAATGGCTGGCCCAAAGGAGCTTGTCCAAAGTATGATCATATCAGATCAGGACTCAGTGTGACCCATAGACTGTCATTGAATTGTGATTCCACATAGCCAGAGATGTAACTATTGTTACAAAAGTAACGCAGTACAGTAATGTATTACATTTACGCTTGTCACTTGAATACGCAAACAATTGAGTCGTTGTTGTAGCGTAAGTGAGCCGGAAAAAAAACGAGGCACAAGTGTAAAAGAATGCCAATCTACAGTCGGTAAAATTCCAGTTGTCTGTTGAAGACTATATTTTATTTGGATTTACACCCAGAAGTTGCAACAAACCCAAGGCATAGTGGGGGGTTTTCTGTGGGGAGAAAGTTGCTAACAGTTGCATGTATCCAGCACATCTGCAGCGCCATCTTGAGACAAAACATGGACGTCACATTGGTAACAAGAGGAAACTGAATTCAGGTCATATTCAAGATATGAATCGGAAGCCTCTTATGTGGTGTCTTTGTTCGAAGTGAAAGCCAAGAAGCCATTTACCATTGCTGAAGACCAGATCTCTTCTATGAGCCAGAAAAGAACATTTTGTTGAGTAATTTTTGTGGACCAATACAAATGAAGTTTGAAAGGTTCTAAAGTTTAATAAATTAGACACTGATGCGATGTTTTTTGGTTTGTTTGGGGGTTTTATTTACCCAAAAATGTTTTGCGCTGGTTCAGGGGTACTTTGTTGAACAAAATATTTCATAGGGGGCACATCACTGAAAAAAGGTTGAGAACCACTGCCGTATTATACAATTTTTTATGGTTCAATTCACCTTGAACCTTTGTCTCCCTGTAGTATAGAATATTACAGCTAACTAAATATTACAGAAGATATTGTCTACCCTTGTATGTTATCCTGTGCTAATCCCTCTTCGTGAAGTATCCTATTTGCAAAATTTACCACAATCTGCCCTTCTGCGTTTCACTCCTTTGCATCATACTTTCCTAACACCTTCCCATCTCCCTTGTTGCCTTCTTCTCCTTCGTGCCCAATGAAGTCTGCTCCAATCACCACTCTCTCCACAACAGGTACGCGCTCTACTACTTCATGTAAGATGTTACATACTTCTACATACCCGCCCACATATTTAGTATTAGCCCTTCCCTCACAATTTTCCTGCATGCAGAGTATGTCTAGACTCTAAAAACACATTGGTTATATTTAACCAAAAATTGGTTAGATTTGACCACTCTAGCTGGTTATTTTGTATCCGACCAATTCTTTGGTTAAAACAACAAATCTAGAATTGTAGTGTTTTAACCAATCAATATTGGTGATCGGCCAACCAATACAAATTGGTCATTTTAACAAAATTGATTAATTTGCCCCAAAAAATGCAATTTCAAGCAACACATAGATGAACAGCTGTCCACACCCCTGGGGACAATTAACTTATCATGCATGTTTTTATGGAATGTGGGAGGAAACCGGAGTACCCGCAGAAAACCCACACGGGGAAAAATGCAAAGCCCTCACAGCAAGGCCAGAGCCTGGATTCGAGCACACCACTTCGGCACTGTCAGGCAAACAGTTGGCCACCATGCTGTTTTTATCTCAACCAAACAATACAATGTATACTATATGAAAACTACAATCTACACACTCTGAAGCTTCTCCTTCACCCATTAGGGTCAAGGGTTCATTGGATAATTAAATGAAATGTATGAAATACAATTATCGCTAAATAAATGAAGCCATCCATCAATTATTCAAGCTGCTTATCTTAAAATGTATTAAATTAATTGCAAATAGTTATAAATGAATATAGATGTTCTCTATGTCTATACCACACACTGCATATGAATAGAGCCAAAGATTTCATTTTTTATACGTAGCCTATAAATATAATTTTTGGGGGGAAGGTCACACTTTTATTTAAAACTTTTATTGCACGTTTTATTGAGCCACGTGTGGCTCTTACTACGTTGACACATCACAACTTACCTACCTTCTTTTAAAGACTTTGAAAAGTTGGTTTTCATGCCTGCATAATATTTCTTCCTCTTTCTTTTTTGGTTTTGTGCCCCTGAGCACTTTCTATTTTGCTTCTCCATCTTTACCATCATCAGACGTTTGAATTGTAAACACTCGCCGCTCGCGCACTCGATTCTGTCTACCGAATCTGCCAGCTGAGCCAGCTTGCTGAGCCTGCTCGGCCGGGACTACCTGTCCACCAAACAAGCTAGCCGAGCCTGCCCGCCGAGCCCACGTCACCATTGGCTATCCGAACCACACCACCACCGACAGCGACAAATCCACCAACAAGCTCTTAGATAGAAACGAGGCCAATAAACATGCCACCAAAGCACAAGCAGGACGCAAAGCCAGAGGAGGAGTACATCACACTCACGCAAGTAAACAAGCTACTGCAACAGCAAAAAGATATGTTCACAGCATTAATGCAACAACAGCATGAAAATTTTAAAGGATTTGTGAAAATGATAATAGACTCAAACAATTCACGACTTGACACTATTACCAAGGAATAAGAACAAGCATACACTTCACTCAAAATGAGGTAGATGACATTAAAAAAGCCCAAACAATTCAAACTGATCAATGTAAAAACATGAAACTAGAAATTTAGAAATATGTGACAGTATGATACAATTAACAGGTAAGATGGACTACTTAGAAGGCCAGATAAGACAAAAAAAATTTAGTCATTGATGGAATCGAGGAAATACCTGGAGAAACATGGACTGATATGGAAGAGAGAGTGCAAAATATTTTCAGGGAAAAGTTGCAGGTCCAAAGAAATGTTGAGTTGGAGAGAGCCCACCGCACTGGGAAATTCGAACCTGGCAGAATTAGACCCAGGCCAGTTGCGGTGAAGTTTGAAAAATATAAAGATAGAACGATAAAACTGCAGAGAGCTAAATACTAAAAAGGATCTAATATTTATATAAATGAGGACTTCATTGATGCTGTGCGTCAAAAAAGAAAAGAACTTCTGACGAAATTAAAAGCTGCGCGTAACAAAGGGGACATTGCATATCTAAGACATGATAAACTCATAGTGCACCCCCGCACCAGCACACCAACACGGCATACTCAACTACAAAACCACCAAGCAGCATACTGAGAACTGTAACTGAACCACCTGATCAGCAACGATGGACCCAATTACAACGGTAAATCTCTCTCTCTCTCTCTCTCTCTCTATATATATATATATATATATATACACACACACACACACCCCCAGACACACACACACACACACCGTATTTTCCGGGCCATAGGGCACTCTTTAAAGTCTCTAATCTTCCCCAAAACAAACGAGGCGCCTTTTAAAGCGACACGCCCATTATATGGACTGAGCATCACTCTCGATCATCAACCCTTTTACTCATTGGGCTGTTCAGAGTGCATGTTAGCACACCCTGCTGGACAAAGTCTGAGTCATCTATGCTTCTAATTGACCGTGACTTATACATTATGTGACTATGGTGTTTGGGTGATGGTGTGGGAGAAAGCTGGACAAAAGGGCAGCTGTCCACAATGTTGTAGTCTGTCTTATCATTTATGTTATTGCAAGCAAGAAACGTCCCAGGTTCAGACAACAGACTGCAAAAAGCCCAAAGCACAACAGCACATCTCTCTAAACAGCCATGTGATTGGCTGAGTCTCAGTGGCTCCCAAGAAGCCATTGCTATAATCTTTTTGTGTTATTTTTATTTCTTTTGGGTATATAGATGGCATGAGAGATACATGTTTTGTGTTAATCTTATTTGTTTCATTGTTTGCTTGTATGCTGAGTTTTTTTTTTGTTTTGATTTGAAACCGTGACTCTAAGGAGTGTGGTGACCAGTGAACTCCCTCCCCTGACATTGTCTAGTAAACTATTGCAAAGACACCTATTGTTGGTTGTTCCTAATAGTTTCATGAAGTCTGTCATTGAAACGTGGTGATACCTCTGGCGTGATACCTCTGGTGGCAACATTCCCTTAGGGCAGGGGTCTTCAATCCTGTTCCCCGAGGGCCGGTGTCCTGCCCGTTTTCCACCTCTCCCTGGTGCAACACACCTGAGCGATCGTTATCTAGCTTCTGCAGACCTTGTTGATTATCGGATTATTTGAGAATCAGCTGTGTTGCAGCTGGGGGAGATGGAAAACCTGCAGGACACCGGCCCTCGAGGAACAGGGTTGAGGACCCCTGCCTTAGGGGATTGAGTTCTGGTTAACGCGAGCAGCGGAGCTAGCGAGCAGCGGAGCTAGCGAGCAGCGGAGCTCTAGCGAGCAGCGGAACTCTAGCGCTCTAGGAGCAGCGGAGCTCTAGCGCTCTAGGAGCAGCGGAGCTCTAGCGCGCGAGCAGCGGAGCTAGCGCGCGAGCAGCGGAGCTAGCCCGCGAGCAGCGGAGCTAGCGCGCGAGCAGCGGAGCTAGCACCTTGTAGTGCGGCGCGCCGAGTATATGCATTAAATAGGGAAATAGCGCCCTCAACTGGTGATGCGCCCTTTGATGCAGCGCGTCTTATGGCCGTAAAAATGGGGTGTGTGTGTGTGTATATATATATATATATATATATATATATATATATATATATAATGGACTTCAAAACCTTTGAATATGCTGACTACAAGAGATCCGATCCTGAAAATAACTTGGACCCAGACAACCAATATTACAACAATAGTCACAGCATAGTAAATTCTGAATATTATATGGATGATCAATTTAACACAAATATAAAAATGGTTAACGCACTTTCAATTATACACTTTAATAGTAGAAGTCTCTGTAGAGACTTCACTAAAATCAAAGAATACCTGACTAAATTAAACAAATTCAAAATAATTGCTATATCAGAAACTTGGCTTGATAATAAAAAAATGAATGACATGAATATGGAAGGATATACATTATTTACAACAAATAGGGAGAATAGAAAGGGAGGGGGTGTTGCAATATATGTGGATAATTCTCTTAGATGCAATATTATAGATTGCATGACAAACACAAGAGAGAACATAATGGAATGTTTAACTATTGAACTATACACAAAAAACGTATCATAAGCTGTATTTATAGGACACCAGGATCATGCATTGACATATTCAACAAAGAATTAATGAACATGCTTAGTCACTCAAATGACAAAAAAACACGAATAATTTGTGGTGACTTTATTATTAACATGCTAAACCCAAACGGACACCAAAAAACAACAGATTTTATAAATACAATTTATAGCAACGGTCTTTTCCCTGTAATTACGAAACCCAGTAGAATAACAGTTGATACCGCCACACTAATAGATAATATATTTATAAATAAAATTGACTGTAAAATACAAAATGGACTTCTAATCAATGACTTAAGTGACCATCTTCCTGACTTTGCAGTTCTTCAAAATTATTTTGATAAAAAAACAAAGTTAACAACTCAAATATCAGAAATAAAACCAAAAACACAGCGTTCCATTGCTGCCTTTAAGTTGGACATCGAAAATCAAAACTGGTCTGAGGTTTATTCAAACAAAGATCCAAATCTTGCATATGACGCATTTCAATCTATAATAATCTCCTTATACATAAATATTTTCCATTAATTAAAATAACTAAGAAATATAAAGGCTTAGATAATCCCTGGATGACAAAGGGTATAGAGAATGCATGTAAAAAGAAAAACATTTTACATAGAACATTCATCAAACTGAGAACAAAAGATGCTGAAAGTAAGTATACAATTTATAAAAACAAATTAGTAAATATTATAAGAACAAGTAAGAGAGATCATTATCATACATTGTTAGAGCAAAACAAAAACAACACACAAGAAATATGGAAATATTAAATCAAGCAATTAAACATTGTTCCAAAAAAATTGACTATACAGAATACTTTATAAAAGATACAAATATAGTTATAGAAAAAACTGTAGAAATAGCAAACAAATTTAATAAATGTTTCGTCAATATCGGCAGCAACCTAGCAAAGGAAATTCCTAAACCAAAGAACACATTTGAAATAGATATGTGGGGGTTCGGGTTTGGGGGGCCTGGCAAGTTCTCCCTTTTCCTCTAGGTTCCGGCAGTCTCCCGCCAGGCACGCCTCCGACCGGAGAGGGCGTCGGCTCCTGCGCACCTGCAGCTCATCATCAGCAATCACCGCGGGGGTTTAAAGCTCAGCGCTGCCAGGAGCCAGACGCCGGATTATTCCGTGACCTACCTCGGTACCCGGTCCACGTCGACGTTCGCCTCGTGCACGTCTGCTCCTTGTGCTATGCAACCCGAGTTAACCTTTGTCTGTCCTCGCTCTCCCTCCAGCCGCCCAGCGCCTGCCCGAGCCCGATCCTCCGCCGCCAGCCGCCGAGCCCCGGAACGCCGATCGCACCTCGTTCGCCCGTACGCCGCCTGCCTGCCCTTCTCCGCTTCCGTCGGCTCGCCGCCGCCCTCACCTCCACGCCGCTCTCCTCGCCCGCGCTCCTCCCGCCTCAGCGCCGGTTCCCACCCAGCCCGTCGCCTCCGCTGCACCTCCGCTGGCGTGCACCTCTCCACCGCTGCGAGCGCTCCGGCACTGGCTCGCCGCTCTTCCATCTGCCCTCCTCTCCTAGCCTCCGAACCCGCTCCTCTTCCCCCGATCCTTTCAATAAATCCTCCTCAACCATCCACGCTTGCTCTTAGGTCCAGTCTTCCTTCCTCACGGTTCTCTGAACCATTACAAGATAACTATATTAAAAACAACTCCTCCACTATGTTTCTTAGTGCTGTAAATGATAGTGAAGTATTAAACACTGTAAAATCATTTAAAAAATTAAAAGTCTGACGATTGTTATAATATTGACATGCCATTAGTATAAACTATTATTGAACATGTAGTGCAACCCTTTACTTATATATGTACTCTGTCATTCAAATCTGGTATCTTTCCATCCAAAATGAAAATAGCAAACCAATTTCATTATTACCACAGTTCTCAAAAATTTTAGAAAAACTATTTTCAAATAGACTTGATAACTTTATCCAAAAACATATGCTCTTAAACGAACAACAATATGGCTTCAGAGAAAAACGTACCACTTCAATGGCAGTAATGGAACTTGTAGAAGAAATAGCCATTAGCATAGACAGCAAAGAGTTCACTGTGGGGATTTTCATCGACCTAAAAAAAGCTTTTGACACTATAGATCATAGTATATTACGAAATAAATTAATGAGATATGGCATAAGAGGTGTAGCATATGAATGGATGAAAAGTTATTTACAAAACACATATAAGTATGTGCAGTTTCAAAATACAAAACCCAATCAACTACAGATTACTCATGGGGTTCCTCAGGGGTCTGTGCTAGGCTCCAAATTATTTATATTGTATATAAATGATACTTGTTGTGTCTCAAAAACACTAAAAAGTGTCTTATTTGCAGATGACACAACTTTCTATTGTTCTGGAAAAAATCAAAAACAGCTTCTTACTATTGTGGAAAATGAATTGATCATATTTAAAAAATGGTTTGACACAAACAAATTATCACTCAATTTTGACAAAACAAAGTTAATTGTTTTTGGCACTAGACCAATGAAACACCAAGTAAAAATCAATGTAAACGGAACTGAAATAGAAAGAGTGTATGAGAATAAATTCCTTGAAGTAGTAATTGATGCCAAATTATCCTGGAAGTCACATATAATGTAAAAAATTAAATGTCAAAAATTATTGGGATCTTATATAAAATCAAGGATGTACTAAATAAGAAGTCTCTATACACATTATATTGTTCATTATTATTACCATACCTGACTTATTGCGAGGAAATATGGGGAAATGCCCATAAAACCAACACTCTACCTCTTTTCAAGCTGCAAAAAAAGCAATCAGAATTATTCATCGATCAAAATTTAATTAACCTACAAATCCATTATCTATCAAATTAAACACTATGAAATTTTATGATCTTGTTGAATTTAAAACTGCGCAAATAATGGATAAAGTACATAATAATATGATCTGCCGCAATACTCAGAAACTGTTCGTGATAAGGGATAGTTGCTTCTACTTAAGGGGCACAAGTTTGTATAGAAAAATCCAAACCAAGAACAAACATTAAGCAAAGGTGCGTTTCTGTCAAAGGTGTAATTCTGTGGAATGACTTTGAAACGGACCTGAAAAGATGTAAATCACTTATTGTGTTCAAAAACATGTTCAAAAGTAAAGTACAAAAAAACTATACAAACCAAATATAAGTAAGTAAATTGCCTAGAATGTGAAATCTGTATTATGTATAACACTGAGTGTAATGTAAATATTTTTATATATTTTTAAATTTTATATGGATGATCTATTGTATTAGATTTAAATTAAATAAAAATGTACTGAGAACAGGGGGTAGGACTCGATGAGTTCTCTACTTCTTCCTACTCCCTATTGAACATGTAGACTGTGCTTATGACATTCCTTTTTCTCTTCTTTCCTTTTCAATCTTTTTACTTATGACTATATTCATTTCTGTTCTGTTTATATGTTCAATAAAAATAAAAAAAATTAAAAAGTTTGCGCGCACTGGACAGTCACGGAGCAGAGGGGCGCCTATCAGTGACGTCCCTCGATTAGTATTAGTGATCAGTGATCAAACCATACCCGTGAACAAACAGCTGTTTAATACACAGGTGTCAAACTCAGGCCCGCAACCTCATTTTATGTGGCCCGCAAAGGGCAAATCATCTTCATCAACATCCTGTTTCTAGCATATTTTTTTCACTTTTAACAACACTGAGATATGAGATATTGCCATTTATTTGTTACCAATCTTCCCCTTTTAAAATAAAAAAATAAAATAAAATTGTTGAACAATTACTTACTAGCTTCTGATTTCAAAACTGGCTCTCCAATCAATTTATATGGGTTCACAGTCATACCGGCCCTCTGAGGGAAACCACAACTACGATGTGGCCCGTCCACAAAAATGAGTTTGACACCCCTGGTTTAATACATAAAATGTCCACTCAAAAATGATTTTCCTCCCATCGCTTTGTGCTTATGACATTCCTTTTTCTCTTCTTTCCGTTTAAATCTTTTTACTTATGACTATATTCATTTCTGTTCTGTTTAGATGTTCGATAAAAATTAGAAAAAAATAAGTTCGCGCGCACTGGACTCTTGTCTGTGTCTATGTGTGCGTACCGCAGGAGGGGGCGCTGGTGACAGTCACGGAGCAGAGGGGCGCCTATCAGTGACGTACCTCTATTAGTATTAGTGATCAGTGATCAAACTATACCCGTGAACAAACAGCTGTTTAATATATAAAATGTCCACTCAAAAATGATTTTCCTCCCATCGCTTTGGCGCCCCCTCTAGCGTGGCGCCCCTGTGCGCCGCAAATGCCAAATACATACTTTTCGCGCAACTGAAAATTTAAGTCATATACATGTCATAACCAACCATATTGGGCAAATGCTGACCGATGTAAAAGTTATTGTAACCAACATAAACTTTACGGAAGAGGATTAGGGTCACGAATGAAAAAAAAGGTTGGAAGGATTCTGACTTTATTCTCAGAATTTTTACTTTAAAGTCAGAATTCTGAGATTAAAGTCAGAATTCTGATTTTAATCTTTGCTCAGACATACGGCAAATAGAGAACAGAGTACATATCATCAAACAGCTTTTAAAGAAGGCAACCGGTAGGAAATGTGACTCTTATTTGGCTGTGCTGAGCGACAGGACTGCAGCATGGCCCCAGAAGAACTCTGGATTAATTGCAAACTTTGCACAACACTGCTCTACTGTCCAAATGTCAAGCAGAATGAGGAAATAAAAACAAAACTGGAAAATGTTAAATGCAACAGAATCAATGTTATGACAAGTCAACTAAATCTCACAAAACCACTTTCTAAAGATGATGTGAGAATGCTTGGGACAGAAAAGCTGTTCTTCACGAAGTTGGACCAAAATCCTATGAAGTGAGGATGAAGCAAGGATGTTCAGGAGGAACCGTTGCAACCTTCTAAAGACTAACGAGCCCTTCCAAGAGACAAACTGTGATATAATATGTGACGAGTGTGTTTATAGACTCAAAGGAAAGTACGTGTTGATGTCGCGTGAATACACTGTTATGTCAATAAATGACCAGCAGAGGGGGCTAAAGACACAGGTAGTGGATGGCAGTTAGTGATGGGCATGGGCTTTTGAGTGAACTGAAAAATTACGATCGATTCATCAAAAACAATCCTTCAAAGATTCAACCACCGAATCGTCCTGCTAATTGTTTGCAGTTTTCTGACGTTCTGCCTACTTTTTAACTGTCCTGTCTTTTGTCTTGCCCATAGATATGCAGGTAAATAACCTCTAGACGAGAGTGAGCATCGCCATCTTCAACAGGTGGGAGTCCCCTGCATTGTTTATCTTTAATAAATGAATCGTAACTCGTTAAATTGTTCACCGATTTTGATACAGATTTTTTTGTTAGAAACATCAGGCATGCAGATATGACAACAAACACCTGAATAATTCTATAATAGGGCCTTTCATAACATATAAAGGATTTTATACATTTGACTATAAAGGAGTTTATACGATTGACTACAAGTTACATGTATTCAGTTGAATGCAATAAAAATATTTACTGATTGTGCTTTAATTCAATGTACAATAAAAGGTCAGGGCAGGCTGTGTGAAATGCGTAGGTGACAGATGTTTTTTGTACAGGACGAGCCGCACTTCTGATAATGGGGGGGTGCTGACGCGGAGCCTTCCAGACATCAAGGCGCTGTTGTGTGAGATTGGACGAGCCGACACGTCATCCTGCGGGCAGAAGACGTCCACTAAGAGAAAGCTAAAGTTAACTGCAGATGACACATAGCCAATAGTAGAATAGTAGGATGTCTTTGCTTTGTTTGCTGAAATGTATAAATGATCCTGGGCAACTCGGGGGGCGTCGTCCTCTGTTGGGTACAGGGACGCGCAGGACTGTGCTGATAGGGAACCGAGCCCCAGATTTGTATTAGATCTCCTGTTAGGAATAAATCCGCTCCCGTGTGGAATCGCCGGCTTCCTGGTCATTTCTCTCTCAAAACAAGCGCGCACAATTGTTGGATGAATGTAGGTCGTGTTTGGTTAATTTAATTGGAGTCAGATAACCAATTCGAACATTTTGGTAAACTTTTAGTACATTTATTGCTATATTTCCAACAACACAAAATAGGTGAAATGGGCCTTGAGTGCTGTTGATCTACCGAAGGGTTTCTCAACAGTGAAGCTGTTGAATAATAAAGTTTGATCGTATTGTTGATTTCTGTGTCCCTTCTGTTAGTTTGCAAACGGATGAGTTGCTCGACTCTCCAAGATTCACTCTGCAGGCCGCTACAGGTTGCGAGTCATTATAATTACCTACTATACAGCAAAGCAGCGGGTACTGAATGAGTCTTCAAAGGTTCAGGTGGGGGGCCACATTCTCAAACATCCCCCACCCTGGCAGACACTCTTCCTTTGTTCTCGCAGGTGAGATTACTGAGGTTTTACTGTGGGGTTGAGAGTCAAGGCATTGAGGAATGTGGGGGGTTTCCTGAACTGAGTTGCAAAATAAACACCACTGAAAAACAACATAAAAAGTGATCCTATAGGGGGTGAAAACACATAAATAAAAAAATCAATTTCAGTTTTTCAGAAGCTGAACCCTTGGTGCAACAATCGCATAGTGGTGTAGCAATAGTCAACTTTTGAGGATTATCATTACCTAGACAACAAGAAATAGTAACAGCAATAAAGATTGAAACTGTATTTATCATTGTGACTTGGAAGTCACAAGATTGTCCTGCATCTCAGAAGGTAGGCCTCTCGTAGCACTTTGATCATGCTGAAGAGTGTAATTATATCGTGAAGCTATTTGTCTGTCTGTCTGTGTTTGTTGTATCGTGACTAAAGAAAACTGATCACAAACTGACGCAGTTATTAAAACATGTTTTTGGGTTAAAGTGGAATTCAAAGCGCAAATGCGCACCACATGAATACTAATTCCTGAAGGTGAGCGAGAGGAGTCGCTCTGCTCAAAGCAATCGTAAAGTGAAAATAATGTCATCATCCGGTTATTATGTGTAAATATTCGCTGTTACGCACTGCAAATTGGCACAATTCAGATTTGCTTAGCATCTGACTGTTTCTAAAAAATAATTGAAAATAATTGTATGTTTAAAGTAGAGATCAGAACCTTGTCAGGGGCACACATTCGAGTTTACAATTTTACGTACTAATTACGCGATAACATTTTATTTTGAAAGTTTGACCAACGTGTGTTTGTCGCGCTAATGTCAGATTACTTTTATGGGCGGTGTGGGGGTGTTCACGTCTGATCGGATTTGGGAGGTTGGAAGTTAATGTTGGTTGGGTCTTCTCATCCGCGTGAAGACGAAGATGCTGCGTGTTCAACTCGTGCTGCTTCTTGGTGAGAAACTTCAAGTATATATTTTTCTTCTGTTTCAAGGAAATCAGACACTCTAAAAGTGTCACGCAAACTCGACGGAAAATGTGTTGCGGCTTTTTACCGATTCGGCATCGAAACTGATTACAACACACGCTTTTATAATAATGACAACCATGAATGGAAACTTCCTTGTCGACTTGTATTTGATTCATTTTGCCAATGGAAGTGCGTTGACATATAAGGTATCGATGTTTCTAAAAAGAACAGAGTCTCAAAAGCAAATGCAATCAGGAGAGTATTAACAGTACTTAAATACTAGATTAAATTAACTTTATTATGTTAACACATCAGTGAATATCAAGTGTAGGCCAATGAATTTGATTTGATGCAACAGCTCATCATTTTTTACAAATAAGAATATAATTTCTGCGGGTTTGAAATATTTCATGCAAAGTTTACCATTAAATTGTTCTACGTTTATAATAGTGCTGCAGCTAACGAATCGGATTCCAAATTTTTTTTTAATCACAATCCCTTTCTTCAAAAACAACATTATTTCAAAGTGACAGTGCAGAAAATTCACAAACAATAACGTATTATGATGCAGTTACTGGTTTGGTCCTGAACACGTCAGAAATCGGGCAAACAATGTTGATCATTATTTTCCAAAGTCAAAGCAGATGTTTTCAAATGTCTTATTTTTATTCAACATGAAGAAGTCTGACTACAAAAATGTGCAAATATTTGCTGTTGCGAAGGCTGAAATTCAGAGGATTCGGATCAATTTGAAAATTGAATTACACAAAGTGATTAGTGATGATTATTTGAATATCAAAAATGATTATTGGTTAATTTGATAATTGTTTAGTCGTTGCACCTCTAATTTAAAAGGCTAATGTGAAAACATTAGACACTAGAGATAAGACAATGTCTTTTGGATCAGCGTGGATATCGAGACTTATAACCGATATTTGGAGCTGATATTCATTTTCAGTAAAAGGGAAATGTTGGTGTCAAATTTAACAATCATTGCTTAACTTTGTTTAAAAGTGTTTAGGCATATGTTTATTGAACAGCTTTTCCGATTTACAAAATATTGAGACATCTATATACAGAACTGGGCAGTCCGTCCCTGGGGCGGAACAGTCTGGCCCTCCGGCCCGGCCAGATGAACATTTTTGGGTCAAGGGTGGGGCTGACAAATTAAAAAAAAAAAAGGGCTCGATTAACCAAGTCCGGAGGTGGAATTCAGTCCAGCCCTCATGCGTGTGATGTGGTCGTAAGGCGGCCAAAAGATCATCTCAACCTACTCAGCGAGATGGGCAAATGACAGAAATTGCCTCAGAACGCGTCAAAAGCGTCACTACCAACTGTGTGTACTTACTCTCACTGGGCACGTTCGTGGAAACGAAAAAAAAAAAGAGAAGAATGAGACAAAGAAGGAGGAGACGAATAAGGAGGAGAAGGAGAAGGTCGAGGCCGGAACGGAACCTAGGTTGCAGCCGGAGGGGCGGGGGACTGACTAGCAAAAAAGGGTCAAGTGCCGAACACTGGTCGAAAGTCACAAGGGGTTTGAAGGAATTACAGGACACCGGTGGGCAGCTCATCTAAAACCAGGAAAGGCACGTGTGCTATTGTCAGGGTTATTATTGTTTTGCAATTTTAAGTATAGTTAGTTTTAATTTCATATTGAATTTTGTTTTTAATTTTAATTGTTTTTTAGGGTGTCTTTGTTAGTTTTTATTAGGTTTGGTTTTTTTAAAAGCACTTTTAGTATATATTAGTATTAGTTTTCTTTTTAAAAAAAAAAAAAAGTTTTACTTGTGTGCAAGATTAAAGAAGGACCATGGTAAGTATTGTAAAGTAAAAATTTGACAAAAATGTTTTATAACATTTTTATAATACAAGGTACAGTTTACAGTTTAAAACCAATCCCCAAAAGCTTGTGTATTAAAGTAACTGTTTACTCTTTAGTTATAGTTAATTTGATAAATCTCAATCATTTTAGTTTTTATTTTCTATTGTTAACAAAACAGTTTTTTCGCAATTTTAGTTTTCCTTATTTCGTTAGTTTTCATTAATGAAAATAACCTTGGCTGGCCGCCAATCAGAACAGTGGCGACATGGCCCCGCTCAGCCCCAGCATAGAAAAGTGATTCCATCCCTCTCTTGGCCCAGAAAAAGTGTAATGGCAAAGCAAAGATGCCAATAGTGAGGCTGTCTTGGTGCTGAGCAGGGCTAATGGAAAAGTGCCTAAAATATTTTTGTTCGACTAACCAATCTTGGGGTGGGACGACTGTTCTTAGGTTTACTGGTATTCACCTTGGCCCAGCAAGTTCGGCCTGTGGTAGAACAAGGCCAGGATCAAATCAGCCTACCAGAGCTCCGTGATGTCTGCACCGAGGGCAGCTGTTACCCAGGAACAGGCGATCTTCTTATTGGTAGAGCGCACCAGCTACTGTCAACCTCCACCTGTGGATTAAACCGTCCTGAACCCTTCTGCATTGTCAGCCACCTGCAGGTAATGAAATATTTCAATCAGCGGTTACCAATGTGGTCCGCAGGCCTGTTCCAAAAATACCTCATCACTGATGGGACATTGTAATTTTCCATGAATGTTGTAGAGATGATTATTTGAAAATATAAACACTGGCAGAGATCTTATGAAACAAAATGTTTGAACGTTGACTTTTTTCTGTTCCTAAATTAGTGCAAGAAATCATTAACATGATCAGTGCCTTCACAATAACAGCATTATTAAAGATCATTTAGGAAATTGTGTTGTTTCAGAATTGCGCATCAAACTGGTAGCCCTTTGCATTAATCAGTACCCAAGAAGTAGTTCTCAGTTTGGAAAAAAAGTTGCTGAACCCTTATTTAGACAGTTACAAGTCTTGTACAATGAGTCTCTATTTTAGCTAACAAACCAACCTCAAGACTTAATCTTCTAAATTTAGAATATTTTATTAAGACCAGGGTGGCATGGTGGATGACTGGTCAGCACAATGGCCTCACAGTGAAGAGGTCGTGAGATTGAGTCCGGCTTCCGGCTTCCTGTGTGGTGTTTGCTTGTTCTACCCGTGCCTGAATGGGTTTTCTCCGGGTACTCCGGTTTCCTCCCACATTCCAAAAACATGCATGGCAGGTTGATTGGTGACTCTAACCTGCCCCTAGGTATGAGTGTGTGCATGGATGGTTGTTCGTCTATGTGTGCCCTGCGATTGGCTGGCAACCAGTTCAGGGTGTCCCCCGCTTACTGCCCGAAGATAACTGGGATTAGCTCCAGCACCCCCGGAGCACCCCCGGATACCCTACTGAGGAGAAGCAGTACTGATAATGGCTGGATTATATAGACCCAAATAATACTAGCTTGGCTTTTTACACTGACCCAAACAAAGGATGCATATTACTTCCTTTACCTTAAGTGTGATTTTACACAGCGAGACAACATTCTGAACTCAGATGATTTAGACACTGTGTGACAATGTCAGCATCTGTTGTGTTGCATACGATGCAAAAATGGTTCCCAACCTTTTTTGGCTCATGTACCCTTGAACGTTTTTGTCATAATACGAGCACCCTCTGGCTCATACATTTTGATGATTCTCCGAAAATCGGACGTAACACAACTGATTTGAATAGGCATTGTCATCTTATTAACTCAAATGAATCAAAGTGGAAAATAAATAATATAAATACATCAGTATCGTCTTGTTTTTCTTGAGTTGGAACTGGAACTGGGGCCAAGATGAGTGAGCAACCTTATGAACAGTTTGCAATAGCATATGGTGTTACTACAACGGCTTTTGTCGTCTTTTCATTTAATTGGTGTTAATCACAGGTGTTATAATTGGAGGCTGGTGTATGATGACCCCCCTTTAACATGAATTGGAAATGGGAATGGTAAATTCTAAACACTTTTCCTTCGAAATAATATCTAAATCCGGACTGATGGTGGGTTGCATAAGTAACACATCACACACCCAGGACATGCTTTGCATGCATGTCGGCTTTAGTTTTTACAGTTGTGTTGCTCTGGCTTTGATAGTACCTCTGAAGGCTGATGTGAGAGAACCTGCCGCTATGTAGAAATTTCTCTCCCCTCCTAAGACAATCCAAAACTGATTAGTGTGAAAACAACACAAAGATAAAACAAAGGGTAAGACTCCAAAGATCTTGACTTTGAAAGAAGTTAAACAAAATGAAGGAGCTACAATCAGTCTATGCAACAAATGAGAATTGAAATGTCTGATGTCCATGGAAGAAAAAGCTTTTCCTTGTTACCTTAATTTAAATAAGATAGTCATTAACTGTTTTGTCCGTCAACTCCCTCAATTCTTTAGTTTTTTTGTTGTGCAATCTCATTTAAAATTCGACCAGAAAATGTAACAATAAGGACAATATGTATTGTATTCCAATAAATGATTGAACATTTTATTGGAATATAATACAGCGTACATTGTCTAACTTTCATACATTTAACATCTTTATTCTCTAAAGATGTCCCATAGAAGACTTGCTAGAGTCTTTGTTCGAAGAGCCCCTATCTCCTGATGCAATGGAATGTTTGTCAGAAAATAAACTCCCTGTTGTGTATTACTTAGTGTGTGGCTCTGGAGGGGGGTTATAGTCTGCAGCACATCCTGTGTTGACCATAACCCCCCTCGCCAACACACACACACACACGCACCCCATATGGAGGTGCTGATATAACTGGAGACAGATGTTTGTCCAGCTGCTTGAGAACACTGTTAGCTGAGTTCTCTCACTGAAAGTAATCCATTGCTCTCTGACAATGCTCGGTCATATGAAACAAGCGTTCGCCTGTCTGAACTTATTTGCCGGCATTACTCAGTTATGAAAAGGGAATCGCTTAAAGAAAGAGAATTGCTTCAAATGAATTAGATTGTTGCATTATTAACCTAACATTTAATTGGACTACTTTATTGGACTGACATTCGGTTGTCATGGCTTAATTTTGATAAATATAAATAAATGATATCATTCCCTCCAGAAGTGAATGAAATATTCATCAAAATGTATGATGATGGAAAAATGTGGAGTGTGTTTACCAGCACATGAGGTATGTGTCTTTTTAAAAGGCCAATTCAAGATAGAAACTAAATTGTCTCATGAGCTCTGAATCGTGATTACCTCAAATCACAATTTGAATGTGATTGATTTTGGCGTTATCTTTAATGTGCATAGCAAAGATGGCTTGTATAAAGTGTAAAACTCAATATGCAGGTGATAAAGTGGCCGCATTTACAGTGCATCACTAAAGGTGAGTTATACCCCTCATATTTCAGCACCCATTTTTTTATATCAACTCAGGGGATAATACAACAGCAATAAAGTTTCGATATAACAGATTAGTCAGGATACAGTTAATGTTGTGTGACATTAAGATATGTATGAATATTGTAGTTGGGCTCTGCAATATTTACTCAGTAAAACATGTCGGAAATGTCTGTGACGACAATAAATCTCAAGCTCGACTTTTGTATGTATAGCTTGGTGCAGAAATGATTCATCTCAATCTTGTTTTATCTGTAAAACACAAAAATCTATCATTTGTTTCAAATGTTCACTGTCACACTACTGTTCCTACATGGCACGTGTTTCGGCTTCTCAATTACAAGACTGGGCTGCGAACGCTGTCCTCTTCTGGTCAAACTTAGACATTGCACATTTAATACACCACACACTTTTTTTCCATCCATTTTATTTTCTTTGCTTTATATTATTTTATATTTTCCTACATTTGTTGCAATTTTAACCAAAACTTGTTTTCATTTTTTTTCTGTGTTCATTATTCATTTACTATTCTCTGTATCAAGGGTGGGCAAACATTTTGATTGGCGGGCCACTTTGGGTTCTAAAATTTGAAAGGGGCCGGACATGGAGCAGCTGGATGGAATGTTTTGGTAACCTCGCCTCATCGGAGAAAAAAAATACATTTTATTTTAAATGAAAGTAAACAAAAGCATTGCAACAATATATGTATATGTATATCATTTCACCTGCCGCTCTTATTACCTCGATGCATGCATTGTTCTCGAATAATCTTAGGCTGGACTCATCCATATTCGAGGAGTCCAGTTGCTATGTTCATTAGCAACGTGACCTCCCTGAAAAGTTTTCTCATAGCTGCACAGTTACTTTGTCAAGTCGCCCTCGACATGTGTGGCAAACCTTGATTTGTTTTTCTTAATTTTTTTTAAGTTGTTTTCACTGAAGGTTGAACTTTGGTTCAATGTCATGTTCTGTATCTCCACTGCACTCATCCAGAAAAACAGCAGGAAGACAGGAATCTGGGGAATTCCAAGCTTCATGAAGACCCTCTTTGCCTTTTCTCTTCCTGCCCTAACTCCTCCTTTTGTTTTTTTGTCAGGAGGAGAAAAAATGTTTCATGTGTGACTCAGCGACACCCTACAGCGAACCAGCCAATCAGACGGGAAGCCATCGTATTGACAACGTGGTTACCACTTTTGCGCCGAACAGACTGAAGACCTGGTGGCAATCTGAGAACGGTGAGGAAGAAAATAAAACAATGAAAGGTCGGAGGCCAACACCAGTCACACAGTTTGACAAAAGGCCATACAGTTACCATTTAGTTGCAGTTAAGTGCAAATAATTCAGGTGCATTCGTCTGGAAAGTTTTCACAGCACTTCACATTTCCCACATTCATGTTACTGGCTAATTTTAAAATGATTACATTATTATCATTATTTTTGTTTTGACCTTATAATTCTACACTTCACCCTATAATAGGAAAGGCGCACCGTTTCTATAATGTTATCAGTGCATTTAAATAAAGTTGGATTGTACGTTAGGGCACTTTTAGACAAAAGAATTGTCCATAGAGCTCTGATGGAGGACGGCCACAAGGTTACGTGATGAAAATATCAATGAAGGAGTATTAATTATTGATGACTGATAATGGGTCAATCTCACTGTAGAGGGGCTGTAAACATTTCTGTGCTATTTTATATGTGATTAAGAGTCTCCCCTAAATGTATTTACAGGGAACTAGGCTTCTACAGACTACATTTTGCCCACTGCAGTGTTGTAGTTTGTCGCATGGCGTCAGTGATTCAATGAGTCACTTAGTCGACTTAATTTATGTCGGAAGGCACCGCACACAATCTTTGTTTAGTAATCTGTGATGACGGAATGCAGAGGCGTTTTGGATGACATTTTTGCCTCCTGGCCTCACACGGCAGTAGAAAGCAACTATTTTCTGCGCAGCAACAGGAAAAAATACATTTTTTATTCTGTTAATTATCTCAGAGTCTGACACAAATACTGTACATTGGCAAGCAAAAATTGTATTATGATGTCACAATAAAGTGGCATGCAATCTCTGGCCAAGTTTTGCGGTAAACAATGGCATCTGATATTTAGTCCATTGTATATTCTAACCCTAACCAATCACAATGTTGGTCTCATGTTGACAACAATTTAGATTTTTGATCCTCTCTATACAGGTGTGGAAAATGTCACGATCCAGTTGAACCTGGAAGCAGAGTTTCACTTCACTCACCTCATCATGACATTCAAAGTGAGTCATTACAAACTAGCACATTAATACATCCAACTGGTGTATATGTTTAAAGAGATAGACGGTCTTGAAAAACCCACATTTGGTGTGAAGAGTGTAATATCGTAAACACTTTGTACTTGTATCAATGTAGGACACGTTAGGCTCTATTTTCGTTCCGGGCACAAGTCTAGCGCAAAGTGCAATCAAACTTTGTGCATGGGTGGCTTTTTCTTTCTTTTGGGATTTTTGTCAACTTTTTGCTGGTAAAAATGGGTGTGCAACGTAGTGTTTTGCTGGCCAATCCTCACGGCATCCCACATTTGCATTAACTTCTGGACCATAGGGAGCACATGCCTGAATACGCCGTGCTTGAACATTGCGAAAGCAGAAATTAGACTCACTGGAGTTCATACTTGACGTAAACTGCAATATCTCCCCTTTCAGATGAAATAGTCGACCGTGTGACTTGTACATCCTGATCGTGCGCCCATGTGTGACCCAATAGTGCTATTTAAATATTTTTGATATTCACAGGAATTGTGAATGACATCCCCGAGCACTGAATCTGTGTACGCCTTGATTAAAAAAACTCAACAAAATCGTGTTAGACCACCTGCGTTGCAAAATAGACCACCTTTTAGTCAGTCTAAAATTGAGTCACCAAATTGCGAGATGCACTATAGGGTGCGGAAGTAATGCCCAGCGAGGCTTACCAAATCCACAAACATGCTTAACGCGACCATTGCCCCACCACGAAAATAATCAAAATAATGCGCCTGTTTTTACTTTGCACCACCAAATTATCAGGTGCATCAGCTTCGCGGGCCGGTATACTCCGAAAACAACACTGCCCCAAATATGCTAACCAGACTTGCGTTGGCACGAAAATGAAGTTCTGCCGAGCGCATTGTTATTTAATAGATTTATTTTTGTTGTTGGCTTTTGATTCCGTGACTATTTCTCATTGGCTCTCACCCGTGAAGACATTTCGACCTGCTGCAATGTTGATTGAGCGCTCAGCAGACTTTGGGAAAACCTGGAAGGTGTACCGCTACTTTGCCTATGACTGTGAAACGTCCTTCCCTGACGTTTCTGTGGGTCCCATGAAGAAGGTTGATGATGTCATCTGTGACTCACGCTATTCTGACATTGAACCATCCACTGAAGGAGAGGTAATGTCAATTAACTGAATATACCTCAGTGATCTCATTCACAACAATAACAATTTTTAGTTTTAGACCAGGTCACTAATCTGCTGAATCTTTTCAGGTCATTTTCAGAGTTTTGGATCCTGCTTTTCGGATCCATGACCCATACAGCTCTCGAATCCAGAGTAATGCACCAACAGACTTTTTCATGTTTTTGATATGCAGTGCTTTTTAAATAGTCATTGATAATTGTTTACTGTTTCACAGATATGCTGAAGATCACCAATCTAAGGGTGACGTTCACCAAACTTCACACGCTCGGGGACAACCTGCTTGACTCGCGTATGGAGATTAAAGAGAAGTATTACTATGCTGTTTACGACATGGTGGTGCGAGGAAACTGCTTCTGCTATGGACATGCGTCAGAATGTGCCCCAGTCCAGGAAACTGGCTATGTTAGGGAAGGCAAGGTAAGTTGTCAAGGGGGTAATGTTCGGATATTTTACCCTCCAAATAGGAACAGTACACATGAGGCCTGACAACAGCAGTTTGGGCTAATTTACTGCAATTTCAAACAAAGGAGCCTAACGTTTCTTGCAGGTTGCCCAATGTGACCGGTGCTTTTGTCTGTTTGCACAGACTGTCCCCTTAAAATGGCACTGGACAATTAATCAAATTCAGATTGACATCTCACTGTTGTATAATGCAATTTTCAAATTGCAAAATCTGCAATTTTGAAAAATGTGTTGCTCATTTATTACAAAGTGTCGAGATAATCTGATTTGTGACTTCCTTATGTATGTTCACGTCAGACTTCGTTAGAATTTTGTGACGTTGTCATAGTGAACGCTTAAAAGACCGCAAGTGTTTAGTAAGTTTAAAGTACCTTTAATTGAAGTTGATGAATAAAAGCTGTCATTCATATTAATTCACGGTTATGTTACCTTTATTTTAGCGTTAACCTTACCTATAAAACAAATCATTTAACAAATCTGATATCATGTATTGGAATGCAGATTAATTTATTGCTTGTTTATTAAAAGCCACATTGCAAGAGGGCCTTGAAAAAAAAATATTGAGGGGAAAAGAATTGCAATTCAAATATATTTAAGAATTGCTCAGCCTTACCTTTTAATATGGCTCACTGGTTGGCCATGAAATCAATCCCAGTAAAAACAAGTACCTTGGTGAAAGAGGTTTCGCACCTGATTCAAACCTATATAATCTAAAATTAACCCACATATCTCCACAGGTATTACTTGATCATTTTGTTTTGATTTTGTGTTTCCAGGTTCATGGTCACTGCATGTGTAATCATAACACCGAAGGACTCAACTGTGAACGGTGTCAAGATTTCTATCATGACCAACCTTGGAAACCAGCTGAGGGACGTAACAGCAACGCTTGCAAGAGTGAGTATACACTGGTTCACTTGACAGTCTTCTCATTTTTAAAATGGTAGTTCATATGTATTACTGAGTTCAGCTCACCACTTTCACTTGCCTTTATGGTTGCCTGACAATACACCATCTCAAGACAGGCAGGTTTACTGTCCAACGTATCGCTGGTGTCAGGCCGAATACTCGAACCTCCAAAAGATTGTTAATATCCCTCCATTTTTTTCCCAGTGATTTATGAAGGACATTTTCAGATGGCTCCCCCCCCCCATTTTCTGACTTGTTACAGCCCAAAACCAGTGACTGAATCCTAATTTTTTTTTTCAAAACAATAATAGTCAGTTTAATCTGTTATGAAAATAATTATTTGAATTATGTTATACTAAAAATAACTTGTAATTGACTTGTTGAACCTGCTTTAATCAGTACTCGAGAAGTAGCTCCCAGTTTCAAAATGTTGGTGATCACATTACTCCCTCTCGTCTGGTATTGCGCTATTGTTGTTATTTGGTGTTATTTGGTGATTAGTCGACTACCAAAATAATCGTTTGTGGCAGCCCTATTTCACATACAAGCATGGTAACGGAATGAATTTCAGTTGTATTTCCAAACACCACTGTATTAATGAGAGGATACTTGTCTTGACTGTGGATTTCTCTCGTTCTCAGAGTGCAACTGCAACCATCACTCGGACTTGTGTCACTTTGACATGGCCGTCTATGTGGCTTCAGGAAATGCAAGTGGCGGTGTGTGCGATGCCTGTCAACACAATACAACCGGCCACAACTGTGAGCAGTGCAAACCGTTCTACTTCCAACACCCCGAGAAAGATGTTAGAGATCCAAACATCTGCCAGCGTGAGTATTGAACAGTCTTTTTGCATCACGTACAATCCGCTTTAGAGTCTCAAATAGATAGACTTCACCATGGTGATTGTCAGATAAACTAAAACAAATGCATTTCTACAGCATTTCAGCGACATTTATTGGTGATTTTCTCTCTCAACCGGGGAACTTAAATCTTTGATATATATGATATGCGTATGAACAAGGGATCTTGAATAAAAATGAAGTAAATACAGTAAATATCAATAGAAATAAATAAATCCTGCCTTTTATATCTTTAGCATGCAGTTGTGATCCTTTGGGCTCTTTGAATGGAGGAATCTGTGATGGAAGGACAGACATGAGACTAGGACTCATTTCTGGCCAATGCCGCTGCAAAGTCAACGTGGAGGGAGAACGTTGCGACCGCTGCAAGCAGGCATTTTACGCGCTCACTGATTCGCAAGAAGGCTGCAAAGGTTTGACATCATCTCTAATAACAGCATTGGTTGTGAATGCATAAATTTCAATTGACCAGTACAATATGTTTACAACCCATATGGAAGTATGGAATGTGGAAGTTTGGCCTCACAGCCTAGGTTTCTTCCACGCAGTTTAAAATCTATGTTCTGGCCTGTGTATATGAAGCTTGCAAGTTCTCCTGTGCTTCCTTTTTCTCAGTTTACTCAGTTTCCTCCCACATTCCAAAAGCATGCATTCGGACCAAATTGCTTATACATGTGAAATGCGTTTATAAATAAAATTTTATTGTATTGTATGAGAGTGTGAGTGTGACTGGCTGTGACTGACTGGCAACAAGTCCAGGGTGTACCACTCTAGCCCCATGTCTGCAGCACACCCATAACTCAGAACATAAAAAGCAGTAGAAAATCCATGAATGGAGCCTGATGTGTACCAGAAACTGAACAGTAAAACGCTCATGAATATAGACCCGTCTGTTTTTGAAATATAAAGATAGTATACAATCTTTAAATGTATTTCTTTTTTAGCCTGCGCCTGCCACCTTCTGGGAATAGTTCCTGGTGGAAATCCTTGCGACAATGAGACAGGAAACTGCTTCTGTAAACGACTGGTGACTGGGAAGGACTGTGACCACTGTGTGGTAAGTTAATTGCACACTCAAGCTACTAAAAGCTGGGAAACTGTGGGAGTTGATTTCCAGGTATGTACAGGTAGCTTGGATGGTTTCATGTATGATGTCATAAAATGCGAACATCTGTTCTCCGTCTTTGTGTCTGTTTATAGTCTGAGCACTGGGGTCTCAGCAATGATATGGATGGCTGCAGACCGTGCGACTGTGACTTGGGGGGAGCAATCAACAACCAGTAAGTTTTCTATCTAATCTAATAACCCTGCAATAGTTGTGTAAGCGGCAAAAACAAATCAAAATGACCAACTACTGGCTGTAAGTGCTCAAAGTGAATTGAACGTTTTGTTTGATGGTCACATTCAAATTATGTCGTACACTGTTTTTTTTACGCTGATTCATAATTAGGGCGGCACGGTGGGCGACTGGTTAGCACCATGGCCTTACAGTGCAGAGGTCGAGGGTTCGATTCCTGTGTGGAGTTTGCATGTTTTTGTATGTATAGCAGGGGTCTTCAAACCTGTTCCTCGAGGGCCCGTGTCCTGCCCGTTTTCCACCTCTCCCTGGTGCAACACACCTGAGCGATCGTTATCTAGCTTCTGCAGACCTTGCTGATTATCTGATCATTTGAATCAGCTGTGTTGCAGCAGGGAGAGATGGAAAACCTGCAGGACACTGACCCTCGAAGAACAGGATTCCGGACCCCTGATGTATAGCATGCACGAGCTACCATGTGCAAGCAATAATGCGCCCCATAGTGCGTGAGTGTGTGAGTAAGATTCAGAATTAGCACCCACAACTGAGGCTGTGCTCTTTGATACAGCGCATTTTTGGCCGTGCAAATATGGTATATGTATACCGCAATTTTTTTACGGAGGCACTGTATCAAAGGACGCAGTACCAGTTGAGGGTGCTATTTCTGTATTCAATACGAGGCGCGCTGGCTGGCATGCAAATAAGGGCTCTCTGCCAGTAGCAGCACTTCAGCCCAATGAGAGATGTTATCGCAACACATCTAATCGACAACGTCAGGGCAGGGATGTCACTGGTCACCACACTCCTTAGAGTCACGGTTTCAAATCAAAACCAAAAATAGCTCAGAACCGCATACAAGCAAACAATGAAACAAAAAATAAAATAAACATAAAAATGCATCTCTCATGCCATTCATATCCCCAAAAGAAATAAATATAACACAAAAAGATTACAGCAATTGCTTCTTGGGAGCCAGTCAGCCTCAGCCAATCAGATCGCTGGTTAGAGAGATGTGAGTGGTGTCCTTTGGGCAGTGTGTTTTTTAAAATGTTTTTTTTTTTGCAGCCTGTTGTCCAAACCTGTGATGTTTCTTGCTTGCAATAACATGAATGATAAGACAGACTACGACATCGTGGACAGCTGCCCTTTTGTCCAACTTTCTCCTGTACCATCACCAAAAAACGTATTCACATTATGTATTTGTCACAGTCAACTCGACGCATTAAAGACTCAGACTTTGGCCAGTAGGGTTTGCTAACATGCACTCTGAAGTACCCCAAGGGCACCTGGCCCAATGGTGGAGAGAGTTACTCGGTCTATGTAATAGACGCATCGCATTACACGGTGCATCATTAGTTTTGGGGAAAATTCGGGGCTTAAACCTTTGTCTCCATGTAGGGACGAGAATTACAGCTAACTAAATATATAGTTATATAAGGTGTTGCAATTTAAACAATTGAATATTATATATATATATATATATATATATATATATTTATTGTGGTTTTCTTTGTGGGGAGGTGGATTCACAATTCAATTCACAAATCAATAACATCCTATTGTTCTCTTAGATGCGATCAGCTGACTGGTCAGTGCGTCTGCAGAGATCATATGTTCGGCCGTCGCTGTGATCAAGTTGAGTCTGGATTTTACTTCATTGCTCTGGACCACTACACCTACGAGGCAGAGGATGCCAAGTTAGGGCCCGTAAGTAAACATTTAACTTTTGTTCGCGGACTGCTCCATTGACAAAACTATTGTAGATTTATGGAAATGCTCTCATTCACAAATAACAATAATTGTAACATTACATTGCATTACATTATTTTTATGTGTTTATTGTTTTATTTGTTTTACAAATTATTGACCAATTTAAAGTGTTGAAAACGACTTGCTCTCTTTGATGGTACAAGGATTTCGCCCGACGCCAGCGAAATATGTTTACTGGGTTTGACTCACTCGCTATTGAGTCTGGATTGTTTCATTATCATTATCGAAGAAAAAGACAGCAGTCGAATACAAGCCCCATTTTAGAATAATCCCGTAAATTTAGATTTTTATATTTATATAGAAATCCCGCAGGTTGATTTAAACTAAATTGGGAACAGAATGGGCTCCTGTTGGCCTGCAGGCACACTCATACCATATCACCAGTTATATCAGGCAGCGAAATACTATTTATCCAAAGATGTTTTTGCTGCTTGCCTAATGAGTTTGGTTCCTTTAGGGTGTAATGGTGGTTTCAAGGCCCCACCCACAGGACCACCGACCCACTTGGACAGGTGTTGGCTTGGTCAATGTCCCAGAGGGAGCATTCCTTGAATTCACTGTTGACAACATTCCTCACTCCATGGAGTACGACATTCTCATCCGCTATGAGCCTCAGGTAGGACACAGTGTGAACGGAATTTCGTTTTGTCGTTGTAATCCAGTTTGTAGCAGGACGGACACATTTAACATAAAAACTACAAAACCTTTTTCCACCAAACTTTGGACCTGGTGCTACAGAGTTTGTATGGTTGCCTGTCATTGAATAGCGACCACTAGTATAGTGTAAGCCCCTCCCTCCCTTAACTTAACCAGGTAAAAAAAAGGCTTTTTGTATGGTACGTTCACACCGGACGGGCTTTTAACCATTAGCATGAAGTGATCCCACACAGAGTCAATGAAGGCGCAAAAGGGAAACAGCCGAAGGGTAAGGCAAGTGTGGTGCGACATAAATCACAAAGAACAAGCAAAACACCAGACTATTTGTGCAAGATTATTACACATAAAGTCATACTTAAAAAATATATAATACGTCAGTGTTAAAACAATGCATGGTGTACATTTAAAAAAATACATATGATAAAAATAACGTTAATTTATTTATTATTTATCAAAATTGTCAAACAAATATACTAAAAATTAATATGATTGTAAAATGATTGCAAACATGGGTATAGGGGCGACTATGCACTGGACTTGGGATGGGACGCGCTACCTTGGTGCCAACAGGCAATCACTCACATCTGCCTCGCTCCCATGTTGCTCAAGTTGTGCAAAATAGAACCAACGTGAAACAATCGCATGACAGCTGGGTGTTACTTGATTACAAATGTCGGTTATATTCATTTTCAGGTGCACCAAGTTGGCATTGCACAGGGGACAATAACCAACCAAAGATCATATCAATTCACTCTCTCAGTCGCGGCTTTTTTTTTTTCTGGCTTGGACGTAGCCGAGTCAGGCCAAAATGAGGCGTCCCGGTAACTGATGTCGACTAACTGCTCATTAAGTAGTTTGTTCTGTGGTCATGCATTATTTATTTTTAAAAAAATTTATTTTATAATTATTTGCATATGAACAAATGATTGTGTGAGTGTATATGAAGCTAGCAATGCGTGACATCAGGACCAATAATATCTGAGAGATAGTCTTAGCAGTGAATAAAAAAGTGTTTCTGCAATTACTGTTTATTTATTTACAACTTTTATTGAAATAAGCTGTACAGCTGCTGTCATCAATAATAGTAATAATACTTTCCATTGACTTTATACAAAGTTAGAGGGCAGGGGTGCCCACACGTTTTCAACATGCGAGCTACTTATAGAATAACCGAGTCCAAGTACCTACTTTATTTATAGATTTATTTGAAAATTGAATTCTTTAAAGGTACAGTATATATTGATGTGCCTTGCGTTACTGCATGAGACCATATGGGACAATACAAGTAGTGCGCATTTTCTGTCCGTTACATCACTGACGACTTGCGCTAAATGGGATGAGTTAATGATATAGTCCAGACAGGAGCTGCTGATACCGAGCCTTGGCAAACCTCCCAATGAATATTGATCATGCTAGGCAGGTACTTGGACTTCATGTTAGCTTGGCTGCCAGTTGAGGTGGTGGATGGCTCCTCCGTCCCGCGGGTCATCATTCTCCAGCTCCGGGGAAACTGCGAGCGCATGCCATAGCGCACATACAGCCTGATTGAGCCGCAATAATGTGAACAACATAAGTTTTTTTTTTTTTTTTTGGGCAGCATCATAAACTGTGATGACCTATATGTGGCGGCGTGATCACTTTTTAACAAAAACGGAGGCTACAAAAATAAAATAGCTTTTGTGGATTCCACCTAACTTGGGGATCAAAGTTAGGTTTTCACGTTTGGAGTACAGTTCGTGGGCAGGTATGGAGCTAAACATCCTATTACAGGGTTCGGGAAGTGGACGTAGCGCAGGTCTGCTCCATGTTGTGCTGCAAGCTGTCGTCATCCACATCTAAAAGGCTGCGAAATTGACGAGCAGTTGTGTGGCTCTCGATGAGCTGATAGTTGGTGGGACTTGTGGGACAACAAGAATAAAGCAGCCGTTTTGTTATGTTATCTGGTGTTGCTTAGGAAAAGAAGGAAGTGGTTCTTTTTTTCCTTATGTAAACAAGTAATGCCCTGCCTCATCTGGAGTGTTTGATTGGAGGAATAATTTGATGTGTCACTTCAGCTGCCTGACCAATGGGAAGAAGTTCTGATGACAGTAATGAGACCAGGACCTATCAGAGCAGATAGTCGCTGTATAAATACTGTGCCAGACGACGACCACCAAATGATTTCACTCCACCCTGGGTCACGGTAATGTTCATCACCAAAACCCTTCTTTGACGAGTACAATGTATTGAAAAAGTTACTGAAGTAACAAACGCTCTTAACAACACCCACCTTCGAGATGACATTTAATATCTTTGTCTCTATGACAATAAAGGGATTTCTATTTCTATTTCTATTCTCTAAAGTTTCTTTTTTTTCTACCCGACATCAGTGGCTTGATTTATTGTTTTTCCAGACCACTTTTATGAACACCATTTGGTTTCAACTCTTGTGATGGGTTGCCATATGCTGGATTGTTTACTATTTTGTGTCATTGTGTTCAAAGCGGTCTGGTTCATACTTTGCAGATGTTTCACATTTCCTTTGTGCTTTCTTAGACATGTGGCTCTTCCCAGACCGGTTTGTTTTGAATCTGGTCTCAACTATACCATCCGCCTCAGTCTGCCATTGTATTCAGCCCTCAGCGATGTGCAGTCTCCATACACGCTCATTGATTCGGTGAGAATACATTTACTCCATGATCAGACTTGAAAAATAGAAGACAATACATAGACATTATCAATGGTGGAATGGGTGTTTGCTGAGTCTCTCCAATCAAGCAAAGCTGTTTTCAACATATTCTTCTTATCAGATTGTGCTGATGCCTCACTGTAAGAACTTGGACCTCTTCACCGCCTCAGAAGGAGGAGATTCTGGTGAAAACCGTGGATGGGAAACTTTTCAACGATATCGTTGCATGGAGAATAGCCAGAGTGTTATCAAGACACCGATGACTGACATTTGCCAAAACTTAATCTTCAGCATTTCAGCTCTGCTACATCAAGGAGCCAAAGGTACAACTCTGACACGAAATTTGGATTGCTGAGAAAGATTAAAACATGCACGTGTCTGTCCCTTCCAGAATGTCAGTGTGACCCTCAAGGTTCTCTAAGCACAGTCTGCAACGTGAGCGGAGGTCAATGTCAGTGTCGACCTCATGTTGGTGGAAGAAACTGTGACAGATGTGCTCCAGCGACTTTTCAGTTTGGACCGAGTGGCTGCAAAGGTATCAACTCCAACCTCATGTTGCAATACATTGTGACAGAACAACACATCCATAAATCTGTGAATATGTCGCAAATTTTTCCACAGCTTAAACCGCTTGCTGATTTTCCAGTTTATCTTTACTGATTCACAGCAGTAGTTGGATAGCTGGTCATCAAATTGTTGTTGTCCATAGTGAAGGAAAAAAAACATGACTGATGAGTGGATGGATGTTATCACAAGTGTCCAGGGGTTAATTGAGAACAGATCACTAAGTAGAAGCTTTCCGTACAGCAGAGCAATTGTGAAGTTGATTTCAATTTGATTCACCTTCTCCGGTCGTTTAAGTGCTTTTAACTGTTTTCCAAATTAAAGTACCACTACCGTGAGGAGAGCATCACACCGGCCGCTCTGGAGCAGGTGAAATAAGCAATGGTAGCAGTGGTGTTTTAAAGACACAGAACCAGCTGGTTCTAATTACGATAATCAGCTGGTTCCAGTTCACCTGATTACACTCATGTGTTGCCCATGACTCAGTTTTTTTTTTTTTTTTTTGTAAGCGAACAAATATTAATATTATCTGACAGATAATTTGTTGTGAACATCCGCAGAATGCAACTGTGACGCTCAGGGTTCACAGAGCCCTCTTTGCGATCAGCTCTCTGGTCAGTGCGTGTGTGTGCCAGGAGCATATGGACGTCAGTGTAATCGCTGTCTACCGGGATACTGGGGCTTCCCTACGTGCCGTCCGTGCTCTTGCAATGGACATGCAGAGGACTGTGATGCTCACACGGGACAGTGCCTCAATTGCAGGGACTTCAGCACGGGGCACAACTGTGACAGGTGAATTTTTTCTTCTGCTACACACTGAGAGTTGTTGAGTCTGTTTAGATGTCATTGTTTGTTCATATTAAATATGATTCTTTGATGCCATCCAGTGGACACTTCAGGCACGGCAGGCAAATGAGCCAAAAGTATACAATGCGGAAGTGACTGTCGGTGCAGGAGACATTTATTTTTGTCTTTTATGTGCCGTTTCACCCTTTTAATTGTCAGTAAATCTTCTTTGACACATCCACGTCTGCAGAGTCATGGTTACAAGGTGTTCAAAACTACAATGGCACATAAGTATTGAATTCATATGAAACAACACTGACTTGGCTTTATGTTTTATGCTACGAAGCAGGAAGACGTAACATAGTTTAGAGAGAAATTGGAATTACACGGGAAGCCTTTAGAACTGGCAATCATTTATAAATGGAGCGTGATCAGTGGTAAAGATCAACAAAGAGCAAAGAGATTGTGGAACTAGTTACCGAGGGATTCATGAAGAACGATGTGCAGTGGTATAAAGACAAGGCACTGTGCTGTACAGGTTAAACGACTTGTCGTCTTTACCAATAATCCATAATGACATTTGGAGAGTGACATTGACTAGCCCCTAATAATGTTTTTGAGGGGGGGGGCTCAGGAGGAGACAGAGACACTTTCAGGAATAGGTGACCAGCCTAAATTAAATTAGTCTGGCTCCCACATTTATTTAAATTGAAAGCACAGCTGAAGTAAATGAGGGAGAGTCAATTGAAGAGAAAAAGTCAAGTCAAGCAGGAACAAACTTTACGATCTAAGTACAAGCAGGGGATTATTCCCCTGCAAACGAAGAGATCTGTGATTATTTGCAGCCGTTCATGCATTTGTTATAATGCTTATCCTCGTGGTTGTGCTGGAGAAACACCACAAATTTTCTCAATGACGAACTTGCTGTCGTGATGGCCTTTAAGCGAGGACGCTAGACTCACCAAGTTGTGCGAACACTTACCAGGCTGTCCAAAGAGCACACAGAGCAATAGATTTTGTTCTGTGACTGGAAATAACATCAGACGATTGCAAGCGAACCTTCAGTAACCCATGTTGATGCTTTTCAGTCCTAACGTGAATGTTCTGTTTTAATTTGGTATATGATCTGAATATAGATTAGTGCATATATTAATGTCCTTATTGATGAAGAAACATCGACTCAACTTTTCTCCCAATACAGTGAACCCCCGGTTATCGCGGTTAATGGGGACCGAGCCCACCCGCGAAAACTGAAAATCCGCGAAGTAGCGGCGCACCTTCAAAAATGCTTAAAAAAAAATATATATATATATATATATATATATATATATATATATATATATATATATATATACGGGTAGAGAGAGAGAGAGTGAAATTCATGTTATAACAAAAAAAAACAAATTATTATTAAAATTTATTTTTTTATTCCCCAGTCATTATTTTTGTATTTATTCAATTACTTCTTTTTGTATTTATTTAATGACTTCGACTTTTACCTGCTGGTACGCCGTCCGGTGTGCCCTGTGAATGTTATGATCCTCCAGCAGAGCTGGAGGATTGAGCAGGACTCTCCAAACGCAGACACGGGAAAAAAGGTGGTGTTACAAAGATATTTATTATAATCACAATATAGTCAGTATCCAATTACAATCTAGGACTATGAGGGTCTATCGGCTATAATATATATAATACCAATCTATCGGCGGAAAGAACGTAAAGCGCTGGTGGAACACTCGCACCAGGAAAAGGAAATAACTATAGAACGAAAAACGCTTGCAAAAGGCAAGGAATGACTAACGAAGATTGCTTACCACGGAAGGATAAGAGGAGACCAATCATCGACAGAAAAAGAGAACAGAAAACGAGCCGAGCTGTAGCTGATAACGAAATGAAAGAGAACGCGACAACAAGAAACACTTGAACAAGATAACGATCGAAGTACGGGAGCATGAGCAAGTAGGATAACAATCCGACGCCAGGTAGTCAGTGTAGGTGGATTATATAGTGAGTGTAATCAGTGAGTGAATGGGAATCCGGTGCGGGGCTGGTGGGCGCGTCTCGCAGCAGCTGACGGCATGGCGCGAGACGATCGCTGGAGGAATGCCCACACAGCTGAAAAAACAAAAACACACGCGGCATGACAGGCACGGATCATGACAGTGAAATGAAAGGTGGCATTCTTCATTTATTTATTTATTCATTTATTCATTCATAACTGACAGCCTCGCGCTCCCGCTTGTGCCCGGGCGGAAGAGGTGCTCCTCTTCGGCTTAATTGTCACGCACGCCGGACCTGTTCCCCCGAAGCGTGTCTCCGTTCGGTTGAACTCGGTTTCATTTCGCCCTGCTCGTGCCCCGGGCGTAAGCTGCTCCTATTCGGCTTAACTGTGACACACGCCCGCCCTCCTCCCCCGGAGCTTCCATTCGGTTAAACTTAGGGGCCGCTTGGCACCGCCCGTGCCCGGGGAAGGTGCTCCTATTCGGCGTAACTGTGACGCGAGCATGCCCACCTCCTCCGGAGCTTCCATTCGGTTAAACTTAGGGGCCGCTTGACACCGCCCGTGCCCGGGGAAGGTGCTCCTATTCGGCGTAACTGTCACGCACGCCGGCCGGCCTCCTCCGGAGCTCTCGTACGGTCCCGAACGGAGCGAGATGTTGCCCCGCTCGTGTCCGGGCGGGAGGTACTCCTCTTCGGCTTAACTGCCACGCACGCCGGCCGGCCACCTCCGGAGCTCTGGTACGGTCCGAACCGCGCGAAACGTCGCCCCCAATCTTGCCCGGGGGAACGTGCTCTTCTTCGTCCACTCTCCTCTTCGCCCATGCTCTTCTTCGGCACACGCCGGCCGTCTAACCGCTCCAGCGCCCCGTCGTGCCGCTCGGCGAAACTACAATGCCCCCGAATATTTTTTAGACCCGCGAAGCACTGAACCCGCGAAAGGTGAACCGCGAAGTAGCGGGGGTTCACTGTAGTGTAAAAAAAAATCACAGTAATAATAATAATAATATTCCCTTTATTAGTCCCACAATGGGGAAATTCAAGATTCGAACCTAGGCCTCCTGGGGAGACTGGGTCCTGAACGCGGCGCCTTAGACCACTCGGCCATCCTGGCAGCCAAGATTCGAACCCAGGCCTCCTGGGGAGACTGGGTCCTGAACGCGGCGCCTTAGACCACTCGGCCATACTAATACTAATTACTCGGTCATAGCCAATAATCAACACATCGTCTGCACAATGATGATGAAGTGACCACAGGCTCAATAGCATGTTGAAGGATTGGATTGGACTGGGGGAGGAGGTTAAAAAACAATCTTGCAATGCTGTTCAGCCTAACTTCCTCCTCTCTACCTGATACCAAGTGGGACCACTTACAGAAAGTCAGGGTGCTATTAGCAAGGTAATAACAATCATCAAAGTTACAAGGATCTGTTGCACACTTGGAAAAGACATTTGCGTAACAGGCAATCTCATGCTCTATACTTTGTGTTAAGGTGCATGGATGGTTACTATGGCGACCTGACGCTGGGCTCTGGTGACCATTGTCGCCCCTGTATGTGTCCTGATGGTCCAGGCAGCCTGCGGCAGTTTGCAGGAAGTTGTTTCCGTGGTGCTAATTCCCAGCAAGCTGTCTGTGTCTGCAACACTGGGTACAAAGGTAATACATTGACCACTGCTGCACAAATACACTTTTTTTATGATGATGATGATGATAGAACACCAAAAGCAGAAGAAAAGTAGATTTTAGATGAAATCACAGTCAGTATTTGGTTACAGAATTGATTGTCTATAGAAATACAGTATGAAGTCGGAAGAAGCATTTTGATGTGGTGCCTTTTTTTTTTGCCAGGTGCTCGCTGTAATGAGTGCTCCCCTGGTTACTTTGGAAACCCTCATGAGCTGGGGGGGTTGTGCCAGCCCTGTCAATGCAACAACAATATCGATATGTTGGACCCGGAATCCTGCAATTCCCAAACTGGCGAATGCCTGCGCTGTCTGTATCACAGCGAAGGGCATTCCTGCGAAAATTGCATGATTGGTTACTATGGGAGAGCACTTCTGCAAGACTGCAGAAGTAAGTTCACTTGACCACTTCGGATCGCAAAAAGTGCTCATAGTCACAATCACACATTAATGTAGGAGTACAAAAGCGGCTGATGAGGTTTTGCTGTCGTCCACAGGGTGTGTTTGTAACCACCTGGGTAGCGATAGTGCAAGCTGTCCTTCATCAGCTGACTGTCACTGTGACCGTAGCAGCGGTCAGTGTCATTGTCTCCCAAATGTTATTGGCCTGCAATGTGATCGTTGTGCACCTGACACCTGGAACATGGCAAGCAGTAAGGGCTGTCAGGCCTGTGACTGTGACACCAAACATTCGTATGGGACCTCGTGCAATGAGGTGAGCAATATGGAGATCTGAAATATGATGTTGAAAAAAAGTTGCATTGTTAAAGCAGACGCCACTATGAATCTCAACATGGTATTTTGATTAATATTGTGTTTGTGGAATATGATCCCCCCATTTTTATCCAAATCAGGTGCCGGCCATTTTGCTGTTAACTCACAGTGACATCATAGTGCCCACGAGCTCAGCTAGCAAACATCACATGACTAGACCCAGAAAATAGGTGAGCCGTGATGTTCGCAAACTGAGGCTGTGGGCACTCTGATGTCACTTTGAGTCGACAGCAGGTGGCAGTACAGGACAAAATGGTCGCCCCCTGCGATAGATAAAAAATGGGTGGAGTTTTCTGATTAATTCATACTCCACAAACACAATATCTAACGGGGGCACATTGGACATATTGCAGAACATTTTCAACTTGACTTCTCCTTTAACACCCATTTTGCAGCTGTATTTTGTTTTTTGAGGGAAATAATTTGCAGTGAAAATATGTTCTCCATACTTTGTATGCTTTTCATTTAGATCAGTGGTCAATGTTCATGTATGCCTGGATTTGGAGGCAGGACGTGCGGAGAATGTAGATCGCTCTTCTGGGGAGACCCAGAGGTCAAATGTCATGGTAAGCCATTTGTTTTTGTTGGTTGGTGAACATGTACAGTACATATGAGACGTCTTATTTCAAAGACAATCTTAAACAGACAGGAATGCAGTTGTTTGGATATATATTCAAATGTTTCTGTCACATTTAACACAACTACGGAAGTGAAATACACTGTTGAGAAATAAATCCATTCTCTGATGCTCTTAAGGGTGGCTGTTGAGCTAGCGGCGCAGAGGCAGGATACATCTGTTTCCACCCAGTCGCAGGGCACAAATAGATAATTTACCATGCACAATCACACTTGTGGGGAATTTATTGTCTTTAAATGACCAGAATCTTGTTTTTGGAGTGTGGGAAGAAGCAAGAGCACCAGAGTGTAAGCCACGCATGCTGGCACCAATAAATTGCATTTTTATTTTTGTGTCGAGCCATATTTTTTAATTCAACTGACATTTCTCTGAGATTATGTGCGGAACATGGATGGCTGGACATTCGATCTAAACCTGTCTTCACTTCTCCCATCAGAATGCGACTGTGAACCTTACGGCATCACTCAGCCACAGTGCAACAAAGACAACGGTCACTGCGATTGTGTCGAAGGAGTGTCCGGTCCACGTTGTGATACCTGTGCTCGGGGGTTCTCTGGTACTTTTCCCAACTGCCACCGCTGCCACCAATGCTTTGCTGAGTGGGATCCTATCGTTGGACAATTAACAAATCAGACACACCGCCTTGCAAACAAGGTCAACGCTATCAAAATGAGTGGAGTCGGTGGGCCCTACACAAAGTCTATTGACAGTCTGGAAAAAAGTGTATCAGACATCCACGCCATCCTAAACCAAAACCCGGCCTCACAGCCTCTAAGCGAAATCCAACAGCTCCTACAAGAGGCCAGGTAAGAATGGACTCAATAGGCTAAATTCTGAGGTAAGGTCTTAGTAGTCAAATCTCACCTGTGTGTCCATTAGTGACTTGATGGGTTCTTTGACTCAATCGCTCAACCACTCGGAAAAGATTCTTCTCAATGTGCAAGAGGACAATAGCAGCATGGAGGGCAAACTCAAATTGCTGATGGCCGATGCTCAGAAACTCGAGCAGACCGTTCAGGGCATTATGGATCAGATTGAGTTTGTCAAGAACTCCGACATCAGAGGTAAAACTCTACGTTGCTTGAGAGATATGTTTGGGTGTTTCTTATGAAAAGATTTACATGAACTTGTTGTTATAACTTTAGCCAAGGTGATTTTTTTTCATGGGTGCACATTTAATTGTTTGTATGGAACTCTTATTTACGGTTTCCTTCATCAACCTAAATTTCTTGTGGATAGATGTTCTTGTTCATTGGTGAGTCCACATATTGAGGAAAAATCATATCATTATGAAAAATTTTCTTTTCAATAGGGGCAAAGATAAAATGAAAAACAGCTCTATCAAAGCTAATTCAATTAAAATTAAAGCATGTGTGCAGGCTCATAGTGTCAGACGTTCCATCTTGATCACATCCATATTTAGATTTTAGTGAAAGTGGTGGCGTGTTTTCATTCCACCACTTTTTTCAGCTCATTTAAACATTGAAGAAAAGTGAATTGTTTTTCCTCACCAATGCATTATGTTAGTTATCAATAATTGAAGAAAATTTATGTAATTATTTATTTTTTACTTTGTTACCAGGTGCCGCTCACAGTGTCAGTAAGTACTTCCTGCAGTCTCGTGGGGCTGAAGAACGAGCAAATGCATCCACCACTGACCCCCACAGCCCAATGGTGAATTCTGCTAAACTCCGGAAACTCACAGAGGATAAGATGGACCTGAGCAGAGATGAGTACCTCAGCAGACACAATGAGAATGCACAGAGACTGGACGACCTGGCGGGTGAAATCCAGACTTTGGACCTGACAGCGCTCAGCCACAAGGTACAGATGCGAGGATCTTCTTCAGCAAATACAGTGGCTTGCAAAAGTATTCAGCCCCCTTGGGCATTTTGACCTTGTGCCACATTTCAGTCTTCAAACATTAAGCTAAAAAATGTGAATAACTTGAAAAGAATCAACACCAAGTGGGATGCAATTGTGAAGCGGAACAAAATCTTTATGGTATTTTAGACTTTTTTTTATTTATTTTATTTTATTTTTAGGAACACAAACTGAAAAGTTGGGCGTACGATATTATTTGGCCCCTTTACTGTCAGTGCAGCCAACTGACTCTAGAACAGGGGTGGGCAAACCTTTTGATTGGCGGGCCACAGTGGGTTCTAAAATTAGACAGAGTGGGCCGGACCAGTAGCAGATGGATGGAGTGTTTTGGTAATCTCACCTCATCGGAGAAAATAAATACATTGAATTCTAAATAAAAGTGAACAAAAGCATTACAACAATATATATATGTCTTTGAAAAACCACAGTATTTAGAAAATCAAACATTAACACTCGGCGGGCCGGATTAAAACGTTTAACGGGCCGCATGTGGCCCCCGGGCCGTAGTTTGCCCACACCTGCTCTGAACTTACGCACCTGATTATCTCGACTCGACCTCTATCACTGACGACAATTAATAGTGCCCGTCTGAGTGTGATCTATTCTCAGTACAAATGAGCCACCTCTGTGATGGTTTCAGAGCTCTGTTAAAAAAATATTGAAGTGCAAACGGCATCATGAAGACCAAGGAACACATTGGAAAGATTAGGAAATGACAAGATTTCATAAGTTTTAGACATCTCGCATAGCACTGCTTGATCAATCATATTGAAATCGAGAGCATATCATAACACAAGAAAACTTGTTCGAGTCTGTACAAGACCTGAGATCTTCCAACATGATGCCCAATATAAAGCAAAATCGACATTGGAATGCTTCAAAACTAAACATATCCAGGTCAAAGTTCCAGTCCACACCTGAATCCACTTGAGAATCGGGGAAGATCTGAAAACTGCTGTTCACAAATACTTTCCGTCTAATATACCTGAGCTAGAGCTGTTTTGCAAGCAAGAATGGGGAAAAAAATTCAGTCTCGAGATGTGCAATGCTGACATGTAGGACTGAGTATTGATTTACATTTCCAAAATCGGTTAGAGTCAAGGTGACATGGTGGCCGACTGGTTAGCAACATGGCCTCACCGGGCAGAGGTCTTGGGTTCAATCCCGGCTCCGGCCTTCCTGTGTGGACTTTGCATGTTCTCCCCATGCCTGCGCCGGTTTGCTCCGGTTTTCTCCCACATTCCAAAAACATGCATGGCAGGTTGATTGGACACTCTAAATTCCCCCTAGCTATGAGTGTGAGCGCAAGTGGTTGTTTTTCTTTGTGTGCCCTGCGATTGGCTGGCAACCAATTTAGGGTGTACCCGCCTACTACCCGAAGACACCAAGGATAGGCTCCAGCACCACCCGACCCTTTTGAGGAGAAGCGGTACAGATAATGGATGGATGGATTTGATTCAATTCACAGGGGCTCAATTCTAGTTGATTTATTTTATTTATTGAACTTTTTGTATTTTTTTCTTATCTTATTTTGTCTTTCTGAGTTAAAAAATTGTCTAAATGCAACCCACACTTATGCGGTTTGGTGTGGATGTTTTTTTTGTTTGTTTGTTTTTTTTTTTTTAAACAAACAAGGCAGTGTGGATGGACTTTTTTTTTGCTATACGGAGAGGAGAAATTATTTGGTTTGAAAAAAGCCCAGCTACCTGTAGACAAGATCCTCATCATGCCTTTCCTGATCTCGTTGCCTTTGAGTTCCCCTGCAGAGACTGTTTGGTAACAACTTGATTTGTTTGCGTCTCTACAGACATGCGGCAATCCAGCAGGCCAGGACTCATGTTCCTCTCCCTGTGGGGGGTTAGGATGTGTTAATCCGGAGGGTGAGCCCATGTGTGGAGGGGAAGAATGTGACGGTGTGTTAACAAAAGTTCATTCCAACTGGCAGAAAAGCATCGAATCTGAAAAGCAAATATTAAATTCCATGGAGGAAGTGAATAACCTTGCCAAAATGGTAAAATGTCAATTTGGGCAATTTGGACTGTCAAGTTTCACCATATGTAATTTTTATGGTTTCCCCTGTACTCTGTTTAGGTGTCAGAGGCAAAACAAAAAGCACATCACGCTAAAATGAGCGCTCATGACGTTTTTCTGAAAACAAACAGGACCAAACTAAATATTGATCAAAGCAACGAGGAGCTACGGAAACTAATTCGACAGATCCGAGACTTTCTCACAGGTGAATCTTGCTTTCTTTGTCTTCTGTCAAAATGTAAAATCCACTGACAATAAAATAATTATCAATTATCAAGGCTCTTGTGAATCAATAAGAGAAATTGTTGAAAAAGGATTTTTGTCATCAGGCTCAATATTAAAACTGTAGAATGGGCACTTTAAAAGTGTTAAACGCTGAGAAAAACAGCTGCTTCCTTAACGAGTCAATCTAAACATTCATAAACCTGTTTCTTTTTTAGAGGATGGGGCAGACTTGGAGAGTATCGAAAAAGTTGCTAATGAGGTACTGGCCATGCAGATGCCAACCACACGTGAGCAGCTTCAGAACCTCACAGATGAAATTCGCGAAATGGTGGGGCAGCTGGGCAGTGTGGAGACGATCCTGCAGCAGAGCACCGACGACAGTGAGAGAGCACAAAGTCTACTTGAACAGGCCCGGCAAGCGAGGTGAGTTGTCTTCATTGAGTTCCTTTGGTGGAGCAGTTCTTTCGCTGATACTTGCTCAATATGAAATCAATCTTTAGCAATCACAAAACACACACACTACTTCTGCATGGATGGAACCATCATCATAACAATAATTAGATCATCCAACGCTGCAGCTGTGCTTTGCTTTTTTTGCTTTACATGTAGTATGTATGATTTAGTCAGACTTGCTTGTAAGTTATGGCTGGAGAAACTTGATGTTGGGGAAGTATTGTTTCAAATGCACTGATTATGACATCATTAATGGGCGAAAATCTGAACAGCTCACTGACAGACACATTTACAGAACCTCACAAAAAAAGTTACTGTGTATTCAACAGTCAGGAGGCTGCTGATGTGAAGGAATCCGCTGAGATGGTCAAACAAGCTCTGGAAGAAGCTGAGCGAGCTCAGACAGCTGCCAGCAGTGCGATCCAGCAGGCCACTGACGATATCAAGAACAGCAACAAGTTGCTGATCTCGGTCAGTTCTCTGTGTTGAGGTTTACACAAGTACTTCGCAGTCGCCAACACGGAGTAACATGTGTTGTCTGTGTTGGGTTCAGGTGAAGTCAGGTACATCAGACGTAGAAATAAAACTGGACAATGCCACTCAGCGGATGCAGCAGCTTGATGAGAATGTGATGCTGCTGAGAGACAGAGCTCTAAATGCCACGCAGAGCAGTGAACGCACCATTCGGGACGCGACAAGCATAAGGCAAATAGCCAAAGAGGTGAAAAAGGCAAGTTAAAAACGTCACAAAGCTGGACCTGATCATGGCTCGTGTGCAAAAATTGTTGTCTAGCAAATAAAAAAAGATTACTGGGTTACATCTCCAAATGTATTATTTATTCTATTTTCTTAATGTCATGTAGGGCATCGACTTGGAAATTAAACCCAAGTACTCCACTGTAGAGCAACTAATTGACCAAAAAGGGAGCGGTGTGGCTGATGCAAGGAAGAGGGCGGAGTCATTGCAGCAAGAAGCCAAGGAGCTGCTGCTGCAAGCTAGTGACAAGCTGCAGATTCTCAAAGGTGAGGTCCCTACCATTTACTTGACAATGCTCACATCAACGGAATAGCATACTATCCAACAAGGAAACAGCCAGAACAAACAAATACTAACACAAAACATGGATCTCTCATGCCATTCATATCCCAAGTGCTGCAAAGCATTCTGGGAGTCCTTCAGCCTCAGCCAATCGGTTGGCTGCTTAGAGAGATGTCGTGAGTGGTGTGTTTTGGGCAGAAACAGAATCAGAATCAGAAATCCTTTTATTGTCATTGTACTCAAGTGTGCAACGACATTAGAGGGCTCCCCTCTCCAGTGCAATACAACAATAATTCAGATAAATATATAAATTAGATAAATAAGAGAATAGTTAGTGCAATGGAAAATAATACTGAATAGGGTATATAAAAACACATCACGATGCTGTTCTGCAAGGTAAGGGCGGTCGTGTGTGTGTGTGAGAGTTTAGAATGGAGATGGCTCTTGGGAAGAAACTGTTTCTCAGTCTATTGGTCCTTGATTTGATGCACCTGTAGCGCCTGCCAGAGGGCATCAGGTCGAACAGGTGTGAGTTTGGGTGGGTATTGTCTTTGACGATGTTGAGAGCCCTTCTGAGGCACCGGGCGGTGTAAATGTCCGACAGTGAGGGTAGAGGGCAGCCAATAATCCTTTGCGCTGTTTTGACTGTCCTCTGGAGCCTCACTCTGTCCGCCTGTACCAGGTGGAGACACAGTACGTTAGCAGGCTCTCGATGGACGAGTGGTAGAAGGCCAGCAGCAGCTTCCTGTCCAGGTTGAATTTCCTGAGGACTCTCAGGAAGTGCAGACGCTGGTGGACCTTCTTTACCACTGCTGTGGTACACAGCGTCTGCTGTGTAACGGTTAATCTAACCCAATGGTTCTCAATTATTTTCCGTCACGCCCCCCCACCAAGAAGAAAACAATTCGCGCCCCCCAGCACCAATTCTTTTACATTTCATTGTATTCATGTATTGATGTTAGATTGTCAATAAAATATTCCTTATCAAAGCTCAATTGATAAGAAATATAATTTTGAGAACTATTATTGTGAGGATCTCGAAACTCGGTACTTTGTGGTGCAAATATTGATGAGATGATAAATATTTACTATACTTAACTTAATGTTAATAAAAAAAATTTAATTAAACGTTATTAAGATTAACAAACCAAACACAGTTATTAATACGTACATAATATAGAAAAGACAAAAAGAGCAAAGGAGATTTTAACCAAAAATTCTATATAAATAACATAAAGCAACAGTTTGAATATGTTTACTAAACGTTTTTTTTATGTTTACAATACGTTTGATGTCGGACCTCTTCGTTGTGATGACGTCAGCCATTTCCGTGTTCCAGCCTGAGAGCGTCTGCTAAATTGCTCACGTAGCCGTTGTCTTATTTTATGTTACGTATGTAATGGTTGCAGTACAACATTTCTGTTCATAGCTGCTGACTCTCCGCCCAAACGCGGTTCGAGTCAGACTTCTGTTAGTCGAGCGTACATCGAAGCAATTCGTTTTAGCAATTAGCGCAACATAGCTTGGCGCAGAGCATTTACGTAGCGGCGAAAGAAATCACTTCCTGGACAACGAGCGACAGGGTGATGCTTTTTTTTTTTTTTTTAATCAGTACTGCGTGACAGGGCAACACTTTTTTTTTAATCAGTACTGCGTGAACTAGGGGTACAAACAGCTTTGACGTGCTCAAACTCGTGCTGTCAGAGATCGCCTTTTTCGGTCCCAAAATGATGCATTCAGCCATACTACGGCGGGAAAAAAAAGCATGTTCCCCAGGGTCCCCCGTGCCCCCCTCAGCATCGCACTATTTGAGAATCACTGATCTAACCTATGATGTTTCTTGCTCGCAATAACAGCAATGATAAGACTACATGGTGGAAAGCAGCTTTCTCCCCATGTAACTGTTGCTTTTCTTTTTCTTTTTTTTTAACATAACTGATCTGTTCTCAATTGATTGCAGTCTCAAACATTCACCAACAGAAAATTCTAACACACTGTTTAAAGAAAAAAGCTAGTCTTCCTGCGTCCTCCCATTGCGAACCATGGATTCGTTGATCTTGATCTCTCACGGCTGCTCGATTCCAATGTCCATCCACGGTTTAAACTCTGCTCCGTATAGGTGTGTCCCTTCGGCGGTGCCATTTTCAGGGCTCCTTTTGCCGAAGCAATGTTCTGCACAATGCACATACCGATTCTACATATCGGCACCTACTGGGGACGTGCCTGCCCTTGTCTTTCACGCCCATCCTTCGCCCTTTAACGTCTGCATGCTGTCGTCAGTAACGTCCGCCTTTACTCTTTATAAGCAGCGTGTTGGCAGGAAATGCTCCCAGTCAGTCCAGTGGAGCACCCATGAATGTCACACAACAGTTACAGATTTTCGGAACTTGGTCCACACATAAGGCGCCCCGTCCATTTTGGAGAAAACAGTTTTTTAGGTCCGCCTTATGGTTGTGAAAATTCAGTAATTAATGACACTGACATTGCATTGTATGACGCCTTGCCACACTACTTCCTAATGAACACTTTTTAATCAATCAGTATGACTTAAGTTGTTTCTCACCTACTTCGTCTAGATTTATATAAATTCTCAGTGTGCTGCGATGCACAGTTTAAATGTAAGTATAAAATATTGATTATCTCAAAATGAAAACCAATTGGCCATAGTGTTGCTGCCATTAATGAAACTTGGGACGAAATATCTTCGTCAATGAGACAGATCACGTGAAGGAGACGAGATGAGACGCAACAAAAATGCTGGTCATGTGACGATAACGCTAACTAAATCTCTAATG